>NC_057809.1:388994261-389091609 GCF_018294505.1 Triticum aestivum | reverse complement strand
AATGGGGGGAGTGGGTGGCCGGTTGGGCCGGCCAGGCGGCCTGGTGGCCAGCTGGGCCACGGCCCAGCAGGGAGGGGTTCCCTCTTTTTCTTTTTTTGCATTGTTTTATTTTTTGTTTTTATTATTTTATTTCTTTACTGTTTTCTTTTAAAGTTTCATTTAATTTTTGTTTTATAAAATACGAAGTGAGCAACTAAATTATTTTTACTAATTGGTCTATTGCCACAATTATTTTGGCACACTAGTAAATTAGTTATATAAATGTAACTTTATAAAGGCATTAAATTAATTATTATGTCCTCTGTTTTGGTTGTTTTAGTGCATTAAAATATTATAAGAAATGTTGGTTTCTCCAACATTACTACATAAGATTTATTTGACACAACCCGAACTTTTTAGGTTTAATTTTTGAAAACTTTTGTTGTTTGCCTGACTTTTAAATTGAATTCAAATCGGCTTCGAACTAATGCGAGATTAGCCATAGTAATCGAGGTGACATGGCATCATTAGCGGAGGGTTACTGTAGCATAACTATCCGGGCGTCACAATTCTCCTCCACTACAAGAAATCTCGTCCCGAGATTTAAGAGGTGGAATAAGGGGGAAAGGTCTGGTTACGAAATCCTAATGAATCTTCTCGGCATTGGTTGGTCTTCTCGAGGTGGTCGATCCATAGCGCTGATGTCTTCATTCCTCTGATTCAGGTCATCATGATGAAGTTGTCATCCTTCCTTCAGGATCTTCACCGTACTTACCAAAGGGTAAGAAGGGAAAACTGGGACCTGTGGGTTATGGGCCCACCATGTGGGTCAAAAGTAGGAAGGGGGATGACGTCTTGCATGATCATGTAAGCAAGGCATGTCAAAGGATAGACTATCGATTATGTCGGCAACAACCATTGGTACCAAGGGCGAGGGACGAAGAGAACGATTTTCCTGCTCGTTGAACGAGGCGGGCCAATAGGCAAGGTTCTCGTCCATCGGTGGTTACCGGAATGTCATCAACAAAAGTAACAGGGTCTTTCTGACAGAATTATACATCAAGAAGTTTACATAAGCAGGATAATATTACTACTTAGATCATATAGAACACCAGAAAGGTCAAACAAACCAATGGAAAGGAAAATGTGATCATCAGGTTAAACAGAAGAATGGAAAGGAAAAATGTGTTTAAACACATATTTCAGGGGTATATCCTTCCCAAGGACAAGCAGAGCATGATATCCTTGACAGGATATAATGTAGAAAACTCTTTAGGTAAGGAGAGAGAAATTTCATGACTTTACCCATACAACGGTGTTTGGATAATTGAGCAGGAAACATTTAACATTAGGCTTTAAATGTTCTTGTTGATAATTGGAGTAAAAAATATATGCTTCGAGATAGCATTGACATGGACTTCAGGCAAAGGTCAGACTTTTGAAACACAAAGGATCCATCATTAAGCCAAGGAGAGGATGAGGAGGTGGCTGATGGACTCAGCAATAATTCAACGAGGTATCCAAAAAGATGGATTTCCACAGTTATGTGAACAACGAGAAAACATTTGTCGGATCAAATGATATAATGAGGTATGCTCAAGGAAAAACATACACAATTAAACATTAGTTGAAAAGGGTGCCCAAAGTATGGCGTTAGGTAGCATGCTCAAATGTTAGAATGGTGATTCAATGATCAATAGTCTAAGAATGAACGTTCGACCATGAACTTCAAAGCAATATGGTTGCTAGAAGGGCAGAATCCAAACAGCACCGTTCACCTGTTGGTATCCCGGTTAGAACCAACACGGGGACCAAGAAAGAAAGGTGATGGTGAGAAGTATTACCTGTATCAAGAATCCTTAAGAGGTGGTGAAATTCTCACGACATTCTTGACATATAAGATAGTAATACTCCAAGGTAAAGAAGAATAATTGCTGGATAGCTAGGATCTCAAGGAATAAGTTTGTGTTGGAGGGAAGTCAATAAAGTGATCGATGATAACACAAATCATCAAGGGCAAGGATGGTATTTTTCATAATGAACTCAATTGACATCCTGAAA
Organism: Triticum aestivum; assembly: GCF_018294505.1. Taxonomy (NCBI): domain Eukaryota; kingdom Viridiplantae; phylum Streptophyta; class Magnoliopsida; order Poales; family Poaceae; genus Triticum; species Triticum aestivum. The sequence goes on along the minus strand of NC_057809.1, from coordinate 389,089,569 downwards.
GAGCTCAGAATGCCGATGATGATCATGACACAATTGTTGAGAGATTTCATGAAGATGAAGCGAAAGGATATTGAACCCAAGGGTATGTCTCAAACTCGAAACCAAGCTTGTGGTTTAAGGAGAATGATATGATGAGGAAACTCGATGTAAGCTTAGCTCATCATCGAAAATTGTGCTCCGGGAAGAAGGACCAGGTAGCACAGCTAAGAGCAACATGATAGGGATATAGTCGATCAAGCAAGGAATGACTTGAATGATTATTAAACTCATAAGCAACAAAAATGTTTAAGGTTATTGAATCGGAGTGCGGACTCGATTCACTATTTGGTGTTCTCGATTAACGACAACCCAGAACCTAGGAACAATTGGATCCGGTGAGTGATATTAGTTGATGAAGAACCCATAAGAAGTTATGATGTCCCATGATATTCCCGAGATACCAGGGTGTAATATTCGAAGGTAGATCAAAGTAAAGGTTGGACTGGTGTATTGGTCCACACAGGACAAGTTCTTAAACTTGCCCGAGAAATGGGATCAAAGAAGAACATATGGTTGGAACCACGATTGCAAGGATCAATTCACAGATACCAAATGATATTATATCAAGGAGATAATTATTATTACAAGAAGTTTCCATGATAGGATATACATCATGTCCATGGGCATGAACACAAGTTCAAGGTCGACTCCCACTTCTTCAATGCATAACCTTTCATTCACTGCTCAAGATAAAAATGATTTTGGTGTCAAAACCTACCTGGTGAATTACCAGAGGAGTATGACCCGTGAAAACTTTCGGGTTCACACAGATTAAGAAAGGCATAGGTTCAACCCGTTAGGGTATCATGGAAACATATACCACAAGCTTCAATCGTAAATACCACCAGCTCGAAAACAGAGCATGGTTGAGAAAACAGAGGATATAATTTACCAAAAGCATTATGTATCAGAGGAAAGGCTCACGAGGTTATTGAATAAGGAGGACACTGTCGAATAATAATCCAATAAAGAATCTGACGGTCCATAGCGGAGCTGATGTGAGCATCGGCACACAATCAGTTGAAGAAAGGATGCAAGGGCTCAGATTATAGAACACCTGAATGATTCGATGCTTAGATATCAAAGGAATTATGATTTCCAAATAGAAGGATCAGAAGCAGACGCTCTGATCAAGGGTGGATAAGTTCAATAGGCCTAAGGGTACAATTGACGGCAAACAGATTGGTTGAGAACAAGCTCATGTTCAAAAATGACATCTGAGCCAGAAAGATAATTTGAAAGGATCAACTGATGATTGCGTGCATTCGCACTCATGTCGAATCAATAGGATCAAAATGACGGTGTCTAAGGATACTAACGAATATTGCCAGACATATGGAAAGCATCCATAATGCAAGCAGACAAGCATTGTAGAGCAATAAGCTACTAAGGATTTTTGGAGGATCGAATAGTATTTCGAAGACCATTGTGAAACACATGAACAACTGGGGGATGAGCGGATACTTGATAAGTGCGAGAATTATCCATAGGGGTATTTAGGTGACAAAGAACAGCAAGGCAGTAAGCTTAAAGCATTATTGAAACAACGATGAGTATTTCGGGGTATCTTGTAATAACAAGACCAACTGGGGATGAATGTAAGAATAACAAGTGCAAGTAGTTACCCATAAGGGTTGATGGTGGAAGGGGAATTGCAAACACGATGAACACAAGTTCTCGGGTTATCACCGGAGAGTATCTTCAGGGTCTTCACGTGCAGCAGACGATCATCAGTAATAAGGGGCTCTCCGGGTGAAAGTGATAACGAGAACCTAATGTTAGATTTAGCAAAATTCATTTAACCCGAATAGAAGAGAGATCAGAGTCCCAGAGTATAGACAAGGAGTAAAAGATCCTAATACCACCGAATGGCAACGTGGGCCCGTAAGCCACACAACCATGTTAGTAAAAGTTTTTCAATGACTAGACTCGACTTCGGCCAAGGAGTGTGGAAGGGGGATTCCTACAGGCAGTCGGCTATAATACCAACTTGTGACGCCCCCAATTCGACCATACACTAATCATACACGCAAACATGTACGATCAAGATCAGGGACTCACGGGAAGATATCACAACACAACTCTACAAATAAAATAAGTCGTACAAGCATCATATTACAAGCCAGGGGCCTCGAGGGCTCGAATACAAGAGCTCAATCATAGACGAGTCAGCGGAAGTAACAATATTTGAGTACAGACATAAGTTAAACAAGTTTGCCTTAAGAAGGCTAGCACAAACTGGGATACAGATCGAAAGAGGCGCATGCCTCCTGCCTAGGATCCTCCTAAACTACTCCTGGTCGCCGTCAACGGGTTGCAGTAGTAGTAGACACCTCCCGAGTAGTAGTAGTCATCCTCGACAGTGGTGTCTGGCTCCTGGACTCCAACGTCTGGTCGCAACAACCGGGTAAAGGAAGGGGGAAAAGGGGGAGTAAAGAAACCGTGAGTACTCATCCAAAGTACTCGCAAGCAAGGAGCTACACTACATATGTATGCATTGGTATCAAATGGAATAAGGGTATCATATGTGGGACTGAACTGCAGAATGCCGGAATAAGAGGGGGATAGCTAGTCCTATCGAAGACTACGCTTCTGGTAACCTCCAACTTGCAACAGGAGAAGAGAGTAGATGGTAAATTCACCAAGTAGCATATGTAGCATAATCCTAACCGATGATCCTCCCCTCGTCGCCCTGTGAGAGAGCGATCACCGGTTGTATCTGGCCCTTGGAAGGGTGTGCTTTATTAAGTATCCGGTTGTAGTTATCATAAGGTCAAGGTACAACTCCAAGTCGTCCTGTTACTGAAGATCACGTCTATTCGAATAGATTAACTTCCCTGCAGGGGTGCACCATATTTCCCAACACGCTTGATCCCATTTGGCCGGATACACTTTCCTGGGTCATGCCCGGCCTCGGAAGATCAACACGTCGCAGCCCTACCTAGGCACAACAGAGAGGTCAGCACACCAGTCTAAATCCTATGGCGCAGGGGTCTGGGCCCATCGCCCATTGCACACCTGCATGTTGCGTACGTGGCCGGTGAGCAGACCTAGCCTCCCTTATACAAGAGTAGGCGTTCCAGTCCAACCCGGCGCACGCCGCCTAGTCGCTGACGTCACGAAGGCTTCGGCTGATACCACGACGTCGAGTGCCCATAACTGTCCCCGCATAGATGGTTAGTGCGTATAGGCCAATAGCCAGACTCAGATCAAATAACAAGTTCTCGTTAAGCGTGTTATTTTGAAATAACCGTGAACGCCGACCAGGGCCAGGCCCACCTCTCTCCTAGGTGGTTTCAACCTGCCCTGTCGCTTCGCCACAAAGATCCACACAGAGGGTTGTCGGGAAAGTATGTCCTTCCAGCCCCCAATTCGTGAATCAGCGGGTTCTCCTCGAGCCAACCCGACTATAGTCATCACATGTAGCTTGTATAAAGTACATATTATATACCCGTGATCACCTCCCAAGTGATCACATCATGATAGTATAGCATGGCAGACGGACAAGAATGTATGGCCACTGATGATAAACTAGCATCCTATACTAAGCATTAGGATTGCAGGTAATGGTAACAACAATAGTAGCAAGGACAGGCTATGCATCAGGATAGGATTAACGGAAAGCAGTAACATGCTACACTACTCTAATGCAAGCAGTATAGAGGAGAGTAGGCGATATCTGGTTATCAAGGGGGGGGGTTTACCTGGTTGCTCTGGCAAGAGAGAGGGGTCGTCAACACCGCAGTCATACTGGGTAGCAGCGGCGTCGTCTCGTAGTCTATCGGAGAGAAGAGGGGGAAGAAACAATAAATATTAAGCAAATAGATGCATAGCTATGAATGACATGACAAGTAGCGGCGCTAGGGGTGCCCTAACGCGGTATGAGGTGGTACCGGTGAAGGGGGAAACATCCGGGAAAATATCCCCGGTGTTTCGCGTTTTCGGACAAATGAACCGGAGGGGGAAAGTTGCGTGTTCGCAATGCTAGGGATGTGTGGCGGACGAACGGGATGCGTATCCGGATTCGTCTCATCGTTCTGAGCAACTGTAATGTACAAAGTTTTTTTCGATCCGAGCTACGGTTAATTTTCTATGATTTTTCAAAGTTTTAATATTATTCTGAATTATTTTTAATTCGAAAATAAATGCTAAATTCCTAGGCGCACCCAGCATAGTGTACACAAAAGTGTACCCAGTGGCTGACAGGTGGGCCAAAGGGACCTAGCTGACCAGTCAACGTTTGACTGGTAAACAGGGGTGGGACCCCCCTGTCATTGACTATTTTAGTCTACTCTAACCGTTTAGTTAGTTTAGTTAGTTGATTAGTTTAATTAATTAAAATTAATTAAGTTAATTATTTCTTTAATTAATTATTTTTATTTTATATATTTTTATTCCTTTTTTTCATTAGGACATGGGGCACGCTGGCAGTGACACCAGGCCAGCGGGGCGGGGCGTGTTAATGGGGCGGGTGTGGGCGCTGGCGCCCGCACGCGAGGCCACCAGAGGCGAGGCAGAGGGCGCTGCCGGGGCCTCGGCTTCGGCCGGAGTGGCACCGGAGCGAACATCGGGGTGAGCTGCGAGCCGCGGTGGCCAGTGGCCGCGGGCGAGGTTAGGGGAGACGAGGCACAGCGCGGGGGGAGCGCGGTGATGGTGCGCGCGGGAAGCCGGCCGGGCGAGCGGGATGCGGCAGCAGGCAACGACAGGAACGACTGTGGGCGGCGAGGAGCAGCTCGCGGCGCGCAGGAGGAAAGCGGGGCGGCACGCGCGGTTGCGGCGCAGGCTGGCAGCGGGGCCCCGGCGGCTAGCACGGACGGAGGCAGCGGCCTGCTTCGACGGGATTGGAGCGGCGGCGAGCAGCGTGCGGGAGGGCGGCAACCGCGGGCGATGCAGGGAATGGCCGGGCGCGGGTCAGCGCGCGTGGCAGCGGGCGCCGGGTGCACGGGATGGATGCAGGCGATGCGGGCGCGACGAGCAGGAGCTGCGACGACGAGTGCGAGCGCGCGCAGGCGGGGTCGCGCGAGTGAGAGAGAGAGTAAGAGCTCACGGGGGAAGTAGGGTTTGGGGCAGCGGGGCTTGTGCGGGTTGACGGGGACGGCGGTGATGGGGAGGCAGACCGGCGGAGGAGCTCCGGCGTCGAGCGGCGGGGTGGCGTCGGCAGGGGTGTGGCATTGGGCGGCGGGGTCAGGGCATCACGTCCCGATCCAGATCCAGCAGGGGGAGTGGGTGCGAGGAGTGGGTGGGGTGTCGGTGGGGTTTGGTCGGGGTGGGGTTAATGGGGGGAGTGGGTGGCCGGTTGGGCCGGCCAGGCGGCCTGGTGGCCAGCTGGGCCACGGCCCAGCAGGGAGGGGTTCCCTCTTTTTCTTTTTTGTATTGTTTTATTTTCTATTTTTATTATTTTATTTCTTTACTGTTTTCTTTTAAAGTTTCATTTAATTTTTGTTTTATAAAATACGAAGTGAGCAACTAAATTAGTATTACTAATTGGTCTATTGCCACAATTATTTTGGCACACTACTAAATTAGTTATATGAATGTAACTTTGTAAAATGCATTAAATTAATTATTACGTCCTCTGTTTTGGTTGTTTTAGTGCATTAAAATATTATAAGAAATGTTGGTTTCTCCAACATTACTACATAAGATTTATTTGACACATCCCGAACATTTTAGTTTTAATTTTTGAAAACTTTTGTTGTTTGCCTGACTTTTAAATTGAATTCAAATCGGTTTCGAACTAATGCAAGATTAGCCACAGTAATCGAGGTGACGTGGCATCATTAGCGGAGGGTTACTGTAGCATAACTATCCGGGCGTCACAAAATGCCTCTATACTTTTCGGGTAAACAAGTAGATCCCGACAAGCTATCTTGCCGGTACCTCATTAGGACCGTTGCCGTGAGTCTGAGCCTATCGGGCACAGAATCCAAAAGAGGGACCAGCCCCCCTTCAAACCCTTTCAGTCAAGGGACACTGCGAGCATCCTGACTGAAGCATCATTCGTGTCAGTAGATGGGAGCACCCTTGTTTTTGGGGCAGCAAGGTTTTCATACGCACAAGTTCTACTCATAGAACATGTATGGATAAGAGATGTAACTTATCTATTTGGCCTACTGGGGATTGCTATGTTGCTTGCTTCATCTTCTTCCTTTCTTCGGGGTGAAATCCACGGCAAGGACCCTGCAAATTAATGCAGATGAAGATGATGCTTGATGATCCACAAGTATAAGGGATCTATCATAGTCCTTTCAATAAGTAAGAGTGTTGAACCCAACGAGAAGCAGAAGGAAATGACAAGCGGTTTTCAGTAAGGTATTCTCTGCAGGCACTGAAATTATCGGTAACAGATAGTTTTGTGATAAGGTAATTCGTAACGGGTAACAAGTAACAAAAGTAAACAAGGTGCAACAAGGTGGCCCAATCCTTTTGGTAGCAAAGGATAAGCCTGGACAAACTCTTATATAAAGGAAAAAGGTCCCGAGGACACATGGGAATTATCGTCAAGCTAGTTTTCATCATGCTCATATGATTCACGTTTGTTACTTTGATAATTTGATATGTGGGTGGACCGGTGCCTGGGTACTGCCCTTCCTTGGACAAGCATCCCACTTATGATTAACCCCTCTCACAAGCATCCGCAACTATGAAAGAAGAATTAAGGTAAACCTAACCATAGCATGAAACATATGGATCCAAATCAGCCCCTTACGAAGCAACACATAAACTAGGGTTTAAGCTTCTGTCACTCTAGCAACCCATCATCTACTTATTACTTCCCAATGCCTTCCCCTAGGCCTAAATAATGGTGAAGTGTCATGTAGTCGACGTTCACATAACACCACTAGAGGAAAGACAACATACATCTCATCAAAATATCGAACGAATACCAAATTCACATGACTACTTATAACAAGTCTTCTCCCATGTCCTCCAGAACAAATGTAACTACTCACAAATCATATCCATGTTCATAATCAGAGGGGTATTAATGTGCATAAAGGATCTGAACATATGATCTTCCACCGAATAAACCAACTAGCATCAACTACAAGGAGTAATCAACACTACTAGCAACCCACAGGTATCAATCTGAGGTTTTGAGACAAAGATCGGATACAAGAGATGAACTAGGTCGAGGGTGGTGAATTGATGGATTGACCCCCTCCCCATGAGAGGATTGATGGTGATGATGATGGTGATGATTTTCCCCTCCCGGAGGGATGTTTCCCCGGCAGAACAGCTCCGCTGGAGCCCTAGATTGGTTCCACCTCGAGACGGCGGCGCTTCGTCCCGAAAGCTTCGTTCCTATTTTTTCCAGGGCAAAAGAAACCTTATACCATAAGATGGGCATTAGGGGGCTTCCAGCTGTCCCACGAGGCAGGGGGCGCGGCCTCCACCCTCGTGGACAATGGGTGGCCCCCCTCTGGTGCTTTCTTCGCCCAATATTTTTAATATATTCCAAAACTGACTTTCATGGAGTTTCAGGACTTTTTGAGTTGTGCAAAATAGGTCTCTAATATTTGCTCCTTTTCCAGCCCAGAATTCCAGCTGCCGGCATTCTCCCTCTTCACGTAAACCTTGTTAAATAAGAGAGAAAAGGCATAAGTATTGTGACATAATGTGTAATAACAACCCATAATGCAATAAATATCGACATAAAAGCATGATGCAAAATGGACGTATCAACTCCCCCAAGCTTAGACCTCGCTTGTCCTCAAGCGGAAGCCGATATCGAAAAACATGTGCACATGTTTAAAGATAGAGGTGTCGATAAAATAAAATATGTACATCAGGGCATCATGATCATTCTTAGAGCAATAACATATATATATTGTCATACGATTTCTTATGCTAAAGTAACAATCTATTCACAATGTAAAGTATGAATCAGAAACTTCATTCAAAACTAACAAACTATGATGTCAGTCATTGAAGCAACTGCAATTTATCATAACATCGGAAAGAGTCAATATAAGAGCTTTTCAGCAAGTCCACATACTCAACTATCATTTATTCTTTCACAATTTCTAACACTCACTCAATACTTATGGGTATGAAGTTTTAATCAGACACAAACAAAGATAGGGGCTTATAGTTTTGCCTCGCAACATTTTACCTCAGAGGTAATGTCAACAACAATGCTTTATGATAACCCACATCCAATTGGATATATATATCAGGATCTTTCCAACACATAGTGCTTGCCAAAGGATAAAGTGTAAAAAGGAAAGGTGAAGCTCACCATGACTCTTATATAAGGTATAAGATAGAAATAAAAGATAGGCCCTTCACAGAGGGAAGCAGAGGTTGTCATGTGCTTTTATGGTTGGATGCACAAAATCTTAATGCAAAAGAACGTCACTTTATATTGCCACTTGTGATAGGACCTTTATTATGCAGTCCGTCACTTTTATTTCTTCCATATCACAAGCTCGTATAAAGCTTATTTTCTCCACACTAGTAGATCATACATATTTAGAGAGAAATTTTTATTGCTTGCAACAATGACAACTTACTTGAAGGATCTTACTCAATCCATAGGTAGATATGGTGGACTCTCATGGCAAAACTGGGTTTAAGGATATTTGGAAGCACAATTAGTATCTCTACTTGGTGCAAAGAATTTAGTTAGCATCAGGGGGAAAGGCAAGCTCAACATGTTGGATGATCCACAACAATATAATTTATTTCGGATATAAGAAAACATAACACATTACGTTGTCTTCCTTGTCCAACATCAACTTTTTAGCATGTCATATTTTAATGAGTGCTCACAATCATAAAAGATGTCCAAGATGGTATATTTATATGTGAAAACCTCTCTTTCTTTATTACTTCCTATTAATTGCAACGATGAGCAAAACTATGTTTGTCAACTCTCAACAGCTTTTATTCCTCATACTCTTTATATGTGAAGTCATTACTCTCCATAAGATCAATATGATCTCTTTATTTCTTTTTATTCTTTCCCCTTTTCTTTTACTCCCTCGAGATCATAGCAAGATAACCAAGCCCTCGACTAATACTAATCTTTATTATATATAATTCATGGACTCAATTACATAGATAAGGATCAACACAAAAACTCAAAGCTAGATCATACTAAACTTTACTCTACTAGATCAAGATATAACCAAAAGGATCGAACTAAGAAAAACGGTAAAGATAGGAGTGTGATGGTGATATGATACCGGGGCACCTCCCCCAAGCTTGACAGTTGCCAAGGGGAGTGCCCATACCCATGTATTTATGTCTCTTTCTTCTGAGGTGGTGATGTGATATTCTTGGCGATGATGCCCCTTAGGATATGATTCTCTTCCTAGAGCTTATTGACTTGCTTCTAGAGATCCATTATTTCCTTATAGAGCTTACCCATGACGGCTGAAGCTCCTTTCACCCATGGATGTTGAATAGCTGCGGGAGAACAAGTAACACTCTTCTTCATATTTTCATAAGAAAGAAATCTAGCATTGGGAGGGATGACCGAGTTTGGAATTACTGAGCTTTGAAGTTCCTCCATCGTGAATCTGGCTTGGATACGAGAGGTAACTTCTTGATGCTCCTCCATGGCATCTATCCTTTTCAAGTCGGCCTCCATCTCCTCCTCAGTTGATGGCCCAAAGTGGTAGGCATCGTTGTTTTCTTTTGGCCACGGTGTCGGGTGAGATACTCGGCTCTCCCCGACTGACTCTTGAGAAGACATCTTGATCTAATCTGCGGCAGAAACAACTCAAAACAAAAACAGAGGGTTGTGTCGTGGTACGGTGGTCAAAACCTTTGGGAGATTAATGAATTTTTACCGACCAAAAGAAGTATCATGCAAGAAAACAAAGTCCAGAGGGCACACGAGGTTCCCACGAGGCAGGGGGCGCGCCCTCCACCCTCGTGGATGCCTCGTGTCCCTTCCGGACAACTTCTTATTTTCCTATTTTCTTAAATATGCGAAAACGGAGAAAAATTGCTATTAGAACTGTTTTGGAGTCGGTTTACTTACCTTACCACATACCTATTCCTTTTCGGAGTCTGAAACATTCTGGAAAGTGTCCCTTATGTACTCCTCCGGGGTTACGGTGTGAATAGCATTGGTTTCAACATTTATGGGATTACATGAGATATAATGTTTGATTCTTTGACCGTTCACCACCTTTGGATTTGTGCCTTCGAAGTTGTTGATTTTTATGGCGCCGGAACGATAGAGCTCGTCGATAACGTAAGGACCTTCCCATTTAGAGAGGAGTTTTCCCGCAAAAAATCTTAAATGAGAGTTGTATAACAGAACATAATCACTTACATTAAACTCACGCTTTTGTATCCTTTTGTCATGCCATCTTTTAAATTTTTCTTTAAACAGTTTGGCATTCTCCACTCATCAAGTGAGCTAATGTCAAATAGTCTCTTCTCACCGGCAAGTTTGAAATCGTAATTGAGCTCTTTAATGGCCCAATATTCCTTATGTTCTAGTTTGAGAGGTAAGTGACATGCCTTTCCATAAATCATTTTATACGGAGACATACCCATACACTACAAAAAATACACTTCTGTGATGATACGTGTTTGTCACAGTAGGTCACATTTTTTGTCATCCATGTACATCCATGACAATTTTATTACAGAATCAAGATAGTCATACCTGTGCTATCGTAGAAGTGTTCCATGACATTACCAAAATTATCATCACGGAAGTGTCCACTTCCATGACGATAAATCGCGCGTCACATAAGTGCTTTCGTCAAGGGTGACCGACACGTGGCATCCACCGTAACGGAACGCCGTTAAGCTATCGGGTCCGGTTTTGGATCCGATAACCCACTAATAGCCCCGGCCAATAGGGATTTTCCACGTGTAAAATCATCATTGGCTGGAGGAAACACGTGTCGGCTCACCGTTTGGATAGATGTCATCCACTCATAGGACAGAAGGCACCTATGATACATCGACACGTGGCACGGCCCAACAGAGGCCCATTCCTGTGAAAAGGCCGGCCCATTTGACTTGGTTAAAAGGTGGCGGCCCGTCCCACGGAAAGCCTGTTTATGGCTTGTTCGCATATAGCCCATTTACAACCCGCTAACCCAGGTCCTGTTATGACCTATCCGAATTAGGCCCCGTAGCGTCATCTGGGCTGTCCAATATGATTCTATCCCATTTTAAGTTCTGTCCCATGTATGGCCCATGACGTCTTTCGGCACAGATGAGGCCCTTTGTAACTCTTGGCCCATTATCGGCCCGTGGTGAAACTGGCCCGTAATGAATAGTGTATCACTTTATACCCATTAACGGCCCATTAATCCATTGGGTCGTTTGCATCCCATGTTATCTTCCGGCCTTCAAAGGGCTCATTTATTCTTGGGCCCATTTCCAGCATTCGGTTACTTATTGCCCGTTACTACCATTTTCTGCTTGTGGGCCAAATTCAGCCCGTGGTTACAGCCGACCCGTTTGTGGCCCGTTAATACGTTGGGCCGTTTTCATAGCGTCATCAAATTCGGCCTATTAACGACAGCCCGTTATGGTTGGCCCATGAACGGACGACACCAACTCTTGCCCATTTACGGCCATAATGCGGTCTGTTTTTGGCCCATGTTTGGCCAATCGATCATACGGCCCATCTAAGGCCCATTGATGATATGGCCCGTAGAAGGCCCATTGTTTCTACGGCCCATAGAAGGCCCATTGTTTCTATGGACCATAGAAGGCCCATTGTTTCTGCGGCCCGTAGGAAGCTCAGTGTCACTATAGTAAATATGTATCCCATGGCATGTTAAAGGCGGGAAACTACTATAGGTTTAGACCTGCTAATGGCCCAAGATGATTATAGGCCCACGTTTTGGCCCATATGAGTAACGAGCCGGCCTGAAGACCAACAACACTGAGATCAACTGAACCTTCTGGCCTAAATTACAACATACCGACCAAAGAATAAACCTAGACTATACAACAAAGAAATTACGAAATATTAGGAATCAAAGTTCGCTACCCGGTGATAATAAAGCGCAACATGACCGCAGATTACATACACTCGGCATCAAAGGTCGCCACCGGTGCATACAAACGCACCGACAAAATAATATACAAAACTAAGAGCACTTCAGAAGGCACTAGACCTGGCAAGCTCGGGCCCCGCAAGCAGCCGAACAAGCTGATGAGACCTCAATTGTGTGAATGATAGATGCTTCATCCCTAGCTGTATGGCACCATAGTGCGCAAGGCAGTCCCCTGACATCTTCATTACATCTTTGACTTCAAGTCGGAGCTGAGCTGAAGCAAGCCTTTCCGCTTTAAGTTGAGACTGAAGAAGTCGAACTGATTGAGGCAATGACTGCATAGAGGTTGTCTCACCCCTACTGGCGAGTAGCTTCAACTCACTGTCTTCATCAAGACAGGACCTTGGAGTCATCTCGCTGTCCTCAAGATGGTTTGGCTCACTATCTTTCCTAAAGTTCTGCCTGACATAAGAGATACGACTCTGAAAGAGAAACAAGGAGACACGTAACACATTTCACAATTATATAAGCAAATAAATGGTTTCTGTTTTGCATAAGGAACATGTTTTTATAGCTACAATTTAAAAATGGTAGTTGTTGCAAACATCCAATTAGATGTAAATAGCAGTGAAGGAAATGATGCCTATCCAAATCTATACTAGAACAAAGTTTGAAGGCTTGAGAAGGATGAACTTACATTACATGTTAAGACGGTCTGGACAAAGACCTTCTCCATGTTGATGGAAAGATAATTCTATAAATTCCCAAAGGAAATTCTTTATAAGTGTTGCCATTATTCTACATTTTACAAAGAGTAAATATAGATCAAATAATATTGGAAGAAATAGAGGATAATGAAGCTCAGGTGCAGACTGATGATACATAATCAAATAGCTATTAATTAAGTACAGCGTTACAAGGCAAAATGTACTGACAAGAGGAATGCAGACATCAACGTGCGCAGTGGCATTGGCTTTATTCAACATTTTGGTAAGAGTAAATGCAGATATGATAATTTGGAGAAAGTGGAGGGCAGGGCAGATAAGATGCAGACTAATGCTAGACAATCAACTATCTCGCGATGCATGTACAGTAATACCACCACCGTCCGTTATTAGTTGTCGCTCAAATGGATGTATCTAGCACTATTAAGTTCTAAATACATCCAATTGGTCAACAATTAATTCGATACAGAGGGAGTACATGACAATAGGTACTTACATGAGAAATCCAAAACTTCATAACCGTTGTGTTAATTCTACATTTATCTAAGAGTAAATATAGATCTTATAATTTCAAGCAAAGGAAGGATAAAGAAGTGAACATTTACAGTGATGCTACATAATCAAACAGCAATGTGTGTAAGTATGCTGACAAAGGGCAAGAGGTACTGACAAGAGCAATGCAGAGCCCAGTATTGTCGTGAGATCCTATGATCGTTTGAGCAAGGAGATTCATTTGAAATTAGTTTTCATACAAGAGAGAAGGTAAGGCACATGCATAAAATTAGGAGTTCAAATTTTGAGTTGATATCATAGACAGTACCTGACGCTGGGCTGTCAGCAGTTCTAATAGGGGTTTGGCCACTGGAGTAGGGGTAAAGTCTGTTACAGTTGGGCCTGTGTTTTCTGTGGCTGCTGATCTATCTGATTTAATAGGTATCACTACCTTTTCCAAATACCTAGTTTGTACTCCTTGAGGATCTGCAGTCACCGTCTTCCTTTTGGACATCTATTACGAAAGAACAACATTTGACTGGAAAAACATAGAATGACGACACATGGAATAGGTACAGAAAATGGATAGGTATGACATATACTCATATATGATGCTTAAACTAAGCAGATGGTGTAACAAAGTAGAAGTGATGCAAGAGGTCAGATGCAAAATATGTGTGACCAATACAACCTTGCCAAGTTAGAGCATGCACCTTGATGGGTGAATAAGATAGGTCATCCTCCACCATGGCAAGTTTGTTAGCCAGTGGATCGTTCCGCAATATTCCTCTCGTGCGCCCATTCTCATATTCATTTTGATAATTTTCAATACCTGACATGCATGAAAACATAAAAACAAGTAAGATTATCTTTGTAATGCAAAAGTGATTCTAATCCAATACTTCCTCCCTGTAAACCCCTTTGTGCTATCTCTGCAACTTCTAAGAGGTGCCATGCATGCTGTAATTTGGTGTGTGCATTAATATAATGTGGCCTACTACTCAAAATATGAGAGCTCCAGAAGTGATGATACTTCGCAGATGACAACTTCAACATATAGTAAAGAAGAACAAGTCGACCTGACCTGACAGATTCAAAATATACCAAGGGAGAATAACTCGACCTGACTAGTCGACCGCAAGAGAAGAGGATCATCTTAAAGAAGAGCAAAAGAGCAAGCAGATTGAAGATATTACAAGTCTTTCTATACAATGTCAGTTGGCCACCCATCATGAGCTAGAGCGCACAGAGAAATACTATTCCTTCTGGTCTCTCCATATGTGGCTCACATGCATTTCGAAACTAAAATAGGAACATTTAGCTGACCAATTAAACATCTCTCAGTTTTACTAATATCAGCATAATATCAGATTTGAATTTGTACAACTAAGCTTGTTTAGCTCGATGGGTGGAGCAGTGCTATTACGACATGAACCACATAGGCTGATTGTGGTCATCATAAAATGGGGAAACCGTAAGCATGATGAGTATAGTGTTGACCGTGGCAGTGGGATGGCAGATCTGAAGCTGCAAATCGTGCAAAGGGTAGTTAGCAACCGATATTTTCTTTGAAATAACAACTAAGATTTGGTATGAACAAGAAAGTACAGTCAACAAGTGACAAACAAATGCAATTCTGCTGTCTCTCTATATGTCACGACATGCATTTGGAAACTCAAGTGGGACCTTTAGCTAACCAATTAAATGTGTCTGTTAACTAATATCAGTATCATATTTGAACAACTAAGCTTTGGAATTTTGAGTGTTGTGTTGTTTAGCTTGAAGGGTGGAGTAATGCTAGTATGACAGAAAGCACCTACGCAGATCATAGTAGAGTAGATAAAAGGGGAAAACCCTAAGCATCGAGAGTAAAATCAGGAAAGTGGAACTAGCTGGACTAGTGGGTGGCACACATGCTTTTCGAAACGAATATAGGAACATTAGGTGACCAATTAAACATTCTATGTTTTAGTAATATGAGCATCATATCAGATTCGTATTTCAACACGTAAGCTTTGGAATTATGAGTGGCATGTTGTTTCGCTTGATGGGTTGAGGTCTTGAGGAGCAGTGCTAGCACGACACGAAGCAGGGAAGCACCTACGATGATGGTAGTGAATATAAAGGGGGAAACCATAAGCTTTACGAGTATAGTGACCGTGACATGGCGGATCTGAAGGTGCAAACCGGACAAAGCTACTTCGCAACCAATGTTTGCATTCAACCAGCCACTACGATTTGGTACGCACAAGAAAAGTACAGTAAACAATTTAAGATCTATTTTCCGGGTGAGATCAATAACTTAAGATCATATGGAAGAGTACCACCTCTCTTGCGATGCCGTGTAGGCCCCTGCTGATACGTTGAGGGTGCTGCCGGTGCGATGGCTGTCGGTGGCGGGGAAGAAGACTTTAGATGGCAGACGACCGGGTTGGGGGATAAATCCTGTTGCCGTGGACGAGGCGGTCGTAGGAGCGGCAACGGCAAAGTGGACGACAGCGCCGATGAAGCGAGACGACGCGGCGAAATGATCCTGGTTCGGCGCCGTGGATGAGAGACGTCCATCTCTTGCAGTGGACGACGGGGTAGGGGTAGCGGCTCGGCAAGGTGGTGGATGGGGTGGCGGACGGAGGAGGCTGGCCGCACTGGGGAGGTTGTCGTGGCACCGACGATGTATGAATGGGGAAATGGAGGGGGAAGGGGGGATCTCAAACTTTGGGACGCGCTTGTCTGAAATGTGGGAAAGTTACGAACTTATCCCCCGTCTAAAATTTCGGACATCACGTTGGTTGGGGATAGGACGGTAATCTCACATCTCCCAAATATTTGCCGGTAACAATTTCGGGTGAGGAGAGGGTGTTTTGCCGCCCATGGTGTATGAACGAGGCTGACAGGTAGGGCGGTTGTGTCACGTCTGAGGGAAGTTACACATATGCCCCTAATTAAAATATTAGCCCACATCGATTTCGGACGAGGAGAGTTTGTTTTGCCGGCCACCATGGATGAATGGGGAAATGGAGGGAGAGACACATGTCTTTCGGACGAGCTTGAATCAAATGTGTTTTGCCGCCCATGTTTGGCGCCCACCATGTCTGAATGGGCTCAGAGGCCATCGTGTCACGTCTGATTGAAGTTACTAGTCTACCCCTATCGACAGCAGTGTAAATCCGGTCGATAAGGATGTCAAGTGTCAGGGGTAGACAGTAATTTCCATCTTGCAAACACTTGCTTCGGGCAGCCCACAAATGATAGTGGGTGTTTAGCCGCTTCGTTCAAAACCTGGGAGAATTAGCATTCACGTTTGCCCTGG
Source organism: Triticum aestivum (assembly GCF_018294505.1). Taxonomy (NCBI): domain Eukaryota; kingdom Viridiplantae; phylum Streptophyta; class Magnoliopsida; order Poales; family Poaceae; genus Triticum; species Triticum aestivum. The sequence goes on along the minus strand of NC_057809.1, from coordinate 389,073,019 downwards.
GCCCTGGCAACTAAATCCAAATCCAATTTTTATTCGATTATGAATATCCACAGATAATTCTACGTTTTGTTATTTATTTCTTCAAAACCACAACAAAGATTTATTCCACCTTTATATATGATTATGATTTAGAAATGTCGTGATCTTCGAATTCAGTAGGTTGGATACACTTTGAGTCAAACAGTTATTTCATCCAATACAATACTCTCACACGAAAAACAGTTGACCTTATGTCAATCCTACAAGTATTGAGGATTACCTCACCTTAAAAATTCGGATCATTACAACACATGGACAACATAGGGGGTCTTACAACATAATCCATTCAAAGACATGACACAACATGCAAGTACAATAATCTAATGACAATTTAAACTGCCATCTAAAGAAGAACTGGGATTACCATGGGCTTCAGATAGCAGAAGCAGCAGGACCTCCTCCATCTTCAAATGCAACATTCTTACTTCCTCCAATTCTTGGGTTGCTTGCATAATGCGTGTAGCTAATTGCATAATTTCCAGCTTCAAGATCAGGATTACCTCATTCATGGCAGCCACACCATCTCTTTCTCCCTCTGGTAGAGCCTCAAGAACTATAATATCTGTGCTCAGACTGCTCTCCGGCGGTGTTGCCTCTGAACTGCTACCATCTGGTAACATGGATGGCGCACTGCTTCCACAAATAGATTCTGGGGTTGTACATTGTGTCCTAGTGTGAACGGCATCCTGAAAGGTTTCCGCTGGACATAAGTAAGAGATAGTTATCGCATGATCCAGGCAGTAAGAGTACATGGTGAACTCCATACGAATTATTGCCGAGCATGGCAAGCTATATTTAAATGGTTCGAAGCAGCATCATCCGAAAAGAAATTAAAATGGTAAGATGAAACTACGGATGTAAGTGGCAAATAAACGACATCCGCCAGTCCCATCTAGTTAGTTTTTGCTAGCTCCCTGGTTCATTTTCCTCACAAAACAAAAACTCTTTTGAACTATCATACCACTAGTGGACTTTAAGCGGGATTAACCAGGACCCCGTTGACATCCCTAGTTGAAAGGGAGTGTACCACCGCTATATTTAAGTTGCCAAGGCATCTAAGCAGTTGATATAATCTGAGAAAGCACTTAACAGTGTGGCCTCATATAAACTATGAAGATAGTAGGGACTCAAATGAACTAGGAATGCATTTCTTTACGATAGTATAACAGGCACTGCTGACATATTGGCCAACTCAGGTATACTGTAACAAGTAACAAACAAGCATTCGAATCAAGCAATACAACAAAGCAGACAACTGAACTATTTGTTATTCTGTAGGATTACAGGTTGAGGGCACAAGCTAAGAAAGCAGCCCACATGCATTACATTTCACATGTACTAAAACACACTGGCTTACCATATGTTGCTGTGAAGCTTCGCTGCTGTTACAATGTTCTTTGAAGATATCGTCAGCATCCCGTGGTTGCAAATCTACTTGTTGTAGTTTATTTTGCACCCTCTGTTTAGGTAAAATTAATTTTAATCGCATGCACTGGTTCGAATTGATCATCAATGGTTCATCTAAACTAATGAAAGAAGGGTGTGTGCATATACGACAATATATCTGCTTCCCTCTATTTTTATGCTTGTTCGAGGTGCCAGCCCCAAAAGAACAAATATTTTGCTTGATGGGGTTGGAAGATCCATAATTAATATAAGCATCCAATTAGTCATGCAATTTGGGAAGATCAAGAACACACAAAAAAGTAATGAACAGAGGCTCGTAGCAGTGATGTAATAGCTAGCATCAGAAAATGTAGGGTAAAACGAACAAAAACCAGCGGAACCACATGCTAGTTTGCTGATGTGTAATTAAGCATAGAGAACATGAAGCAGTTTGATGGAACCAACAGGTGGCATCAGAACAGCACCATTATCATAAATCTAGCATGCAAGAAGTAAAATAGTAGGCAGTGATATCTAGGAAGTACAATAATACTTAGGACAAAACTAAAGCATATTAACTATATGTGCACTGGTATGTAATTTAGCACATGTAACATGTTCACTGCCAGAATTATGGCCCTACAGGTGCAAGCAGAATAACGCGTCTCATGAAAAACTGAATGATGCCCTGAAGAAATTCAAAGGTGCGGTGCTTATGCTAAGAAAGTGAACGTAGGCGTCGGCCGTTGGATAATAGTACCTGTCGGTGTCAAAATCGGCGGATCTTGGGTAGGGGGTCCCGAACTATGCGTCTAAGGCGGATGGTAACAGGAGGCGGGGGACACAATGTTTACCCAGGTTTGGGCCCTCTCGATGGAGGTAATACCCTACTTCCTGCTTGATTGATCTTGATGATATGAGTATTACAAGAGTTGATCTACCACGAGATCGTAGAGGCTAAACCCTAGAAGCTAGCCTATGGTATGATTGTTGTTGTCCTACGGACTAAACCCTCCGGTTTATATAGACACCGGAGGGGGCCAGGGTTACACAGAGTCGGTTACAAGGGAGGAGATCTACATATCTGTATCGCTAAGCTTGCCTTCCATGCTAAGGAGAGTCCCATCCGGACACGGGACGAAGTCTTCAATCTTGTATCTTCATAGTCCAACAGTCCGGCTGTCTGGAGACCCCCTAATCCAGGACTCCCTCAGTAGCCCTTGAACCAGGCTTCAATTACGATGAGTCCGGCGCGCAGATCGTCTTCGGCATTGCAAGGTGGGTTCCTCCTCCGAATACTCCATAGAAGATTTTGAACACAAGGATAGTGTCCGACTCTGCAAAACAAATTCCACATACCACCATAGAGAGAATAATATTTCCACAAATCTAATCTGCTGACATATTCGGTAGCATGACATCACACCACGGCCCAGTCATTATTCGAACCGTTTTTCTCAACCAGCCTCAGCGCATATTGCGAGGCGGTTTCCTTTGCACGTCTTGTCGAAGCAAAGATCGTGTCCCCTTATCACGGGATTCTCATCAATATGGGTGTGGGTAACCCAACCGTGCCATCAATTACGATGCTTGGGGAATAAGCGAGTTTACTAGGCAGGTGGGGGCGTAAAGTTTTGTCCGCCCTTATAAAGGGATAATGGTTCACCTTTTTCACCCATGCCTTCTTCCTTCTTGCCCATCCATTCTTGCGCACTCGAGCTCCAACACCCAAGTTTGCGTCTTTCTCCTCAAACCGCTCCAAGCATGTCCGGAGCGGGAGGCAAATGGATGAAATCCTCCGTCATGGAGGAGGACATAAAAAAGCTGCGGGGAGCCGGATACTTGGCGCGGATATCGCGCACCGTCTGCCCAACGCGGGGCAGATCATCCCTACTCCAGAATCCCATGAGAGGGTAGTTTTCCTCACCCACTTCGTCAGCGGACTAGGATTTCCCCTCCACCCATTTGTCCACGGCCTCATGTTCTACTATGGGCTGGAGTTTCATGATCTGGCACCAAACTTCATCCTCAACACCTCGGCGTTTATCGTCGTGTGCGAGGCCTTCCTCCGCATCCGGCCCCACTTCGACCTGTGGCTGAAGACCTTCAATGTTAAACCGAAGGTGGTGGGCGGCCAGCAAGCGGAATGCAGAGGCGCCATGGTGGGCAAAATGCTAAAAGTCACATGGCTCGAGGGCTCCTATGTGGAGAACATGAAGGGGTGGCAATCGGGGTGGTTCTACATCACCAAGCCACGCGACACCAACTGGGTGGCGGCCCCCGAATTCCGATCCGGAATCCTCACGTGGTTCACCTCCTGGAAAGAGAAGGGCCTGTCCTGGGGCAGATCGGTGGAGCTGACCGGACTCCAGAAATGCATCCAGAACATGATAAACAAGAAAATCAAGCTTGTCAACGTGGTCCAGGTCATGCTCTTCCACCGGATCCTCCCGTGTCAACGACGGGCATTCTATTTGTGGGAGTTCGACCTGGCCGAGCACCATACACTGCGAGAGCTCTTCGACATGACGCACAAGGACATCTGGAGGGTGCTGTTCAAGGGCGCCGAGGTACCTCCTCCCCTTACCGAGGATCGCGGACTTAGCGTGAAGCGCCCTGCGAATCCGGTAAGTCTTTATAAGATGTTCATTTTCCCCAGTTTGATCATGCGCGGGATCTAAACCCCCACGCCATTTTCCAGGACTGGGTCGAGACAGCGGAGCGGATTGACTGTCCAGCCCCCCTGCCCGAAGATCCAGCATATGCTCTCCTAACGGAGATGCTAGCCCCGGCACCTTATGAGGTGCCGGAGAAGAAGGCCAAGAAGAAGGCCACGGGGACCCGAAAGGGTCTCCGGCGTCAAGTGATATCGGACTCATCATCGATAACTCCGAGGCGCACTCCTCCCATGAAGACGAGGAGGAGGAAGAGGAAAGTTCTCCCCCCCAGACGGGGGGGGGGGGGGGACAGGAAAAGGAAGGCCGCCCCAATCGGGGAGGCCGAAGGGTCCAAGAAGGGAAGGACCCTCCTCCCGGACTGCTCCACGATAGCTAGAGGGGGCTAGGAGACTCCAAATGAGGTGCGGTTTTCGGCCACGCGATCGTGATCGAACGACCGAGATGATGGAGGGGGTTTAGGTGGGTTTTGGGCCACTTTGGAAGGGTGTTGGGCTGCAACACACATGAGGCCTTTACGGTTCCTCGGTTAACCGTTGGAGTATCAAACGAAGTCCAAATGGCACGAAACTCGACAGGCGGTCTACCGGTAGTAAACCAAGGCCGCTTGGCAAGTCTCGGTCCAATCCGAGAATGTTTAATGCCCGCACACGAAAATAGGTAGAAAGGGACACCGGAGGACATTGGAGCGCCGGAATGCAAAACAGACAACTGGGAAAATGCTCGGATGCATGAGACGAACACGTATGCAAATGCGATGCACATGATGACATGATATGAAATGCATGACACACAAGCAAAAGACAAGGCAACAACAGCCAATAACTGGAAGACACCTGACACATCGGTCTCGGGGCGTTACAACACTCCACCACTACGAGAGGATCTCGTCCCGAGATCTAGAATGGCACCGGAGGGAAAACGGAAGAGGAAGATAAGCGGTAAAACTAAGTTGCTTCTTTGACAAACGAGCGAAACCAAAGAACCTTGTGAGGTTGAGCAAAATTTGAAAGAAAGAATGCAACGGCGATGAACGAAATTGAAAACACTCCATTAGAAAATAGGAACAAGGCAAAACAAATTCGGGCAGCACTCCGGTTGAAAAGAGATGCAAGACTAGATAGGTAGAAAAGAACTTGAGCAAAAGGGCACAACACTCCGGTTAAATTGATGAGCAAAGGAAAGAACATGATCTTGACAAAACAAGATGATGGTTCGAAGAGAGAAACATCACAATGCCTCCGGAACAAAAGAAGAAAAATAGAATGGAATGAACGGAGGAGAAAACAATATCTTCTACCTCGAATGATCTTGAAAGCATCTTTATGAGAAGGGTCGAACGGAGTTGTTGGACAACGAAAAGAGGAAATTTGTTGTGGGCTTATAGAAAGCATCTCGAAATTATGAGGTGAAATTCTGCCACTAATGGAAACAAAAGATTGGATTGATATGAACAAGGAGACGAGAAACTTATTCACCGGGAGGATGGATGAAGAACTTGGGTCATTTATGAGCACCATAAATAGCACTAATCCTTAGGGAAAGCTTTAGGTGAAATATAACCCAAGATAATTCCAATGAATAGGTTGATGGATTGAGATGAGCTCATGCTCGAAGAAATTGATGGGTTTAACTATCTCATTCCTGACAACTTGCGAATCGTGAAACACGAAAGAAGTTGTCAAAATGACATAACACCACCTCAAAAGATATACGTGAAAGAATTGCACTCCGGTATTGCAAGATGAAGAATACTTGAGCTCCTTAGAAAAGAATCTCGATGGAAAATTCGAGAAGGAATTTAATCCTTGATGAACCATCATGTAGAACCTCCATGAAGAACTCCGGTGAAAAAAATGATCAAGCAAAAGGGAAGAGAGGTTGAAAAACACAAGGTGAAGCCTTGCGATGATTAGATGGATCTTCATGATGATATAATTGAGAGATCTTGGAACTCCAGGAAAGAAAGATAAAGCGTCTCGAACCATGAATGTGATATGATGAACCACTCCGGAAAGCAGGAAATGAATTCTCTCGATGAAACAAGAATAAGAATTACATTAAGCTTATCCTTCACCAATTAAATTGATGACAAGCAATGGATTTGGCATACTACTTATTCTAGTAGAAAGGATTAAGATAGATATAGCATAAACTTGGGAAGGTCTTCAACGAACCACCGGTAGGATTGAAACAACGAAAGAATTGATATGATAAAGAAAGAAGAGAAATCTTGAACGAACCACCGTACGAATTGAAAATGAATGAAGAAAAGATAAGGAAACACCAAGAAGAATTAGAAAATTAATGATGATACTTGACGGAATTTGATACATGAGAACAAAGAGGTCACAAGCTAATAAGAGAATATTTGAACGAAGCACCGGTAAGATTGGAGAACGAGAGCTGAAAGCTGGAACGAATAAGTTTTGATTTGATGGACTCCAAAGAATCAGACTGAAAAGACTCTTGATTGCTTCGGAAGGATGAAAAGAATTTTCAAAATCAAAACGATTATGAGAGGATGGCATCACGCTAGCACCACGAATCTCTGAGAGAACGGATAAGATATGAAGGGAAAACTCTTCTTTGGTCTTCAAATCTGAGAATGATGACGAGAAACACGACCGAGAATTGTTGAGGCACTCCGGAATGAAGAATAGAAAAGGTTGAGTCAATGATGAAAATAATTTGAAAGATCTTGGAGAAAAGCATTTGACTGATGAAAAATTCATTCTTACGTCAAACTCTGAAAATAATTTAGGATAGCTCCGAGAAAATTAGAAGAGTCAGGTAAGATCCTGGAAAAAAGACCAGTGGATTAGGACCCACTCAAAAGAAACACCGTTGAAGAATTTAAAAGGAAGATTACACCAGTTGAATTAGATGGCTCCAAAGGGATAACATCCTCGAAAGAGCTTGAATGAAAGCAGAGTGGAAACACGATCGTTCGAGATATCTTCAGCACTCCAGAATAATTGAATAGTAAGCGGGAAATGATTATGAGGTGCACCGGTATGGGAAAATATTTGGAACGAGGAAAAGGGATATGATCATCAAAGCTTGACTTGAATCCACCAGAGAAGAAAACGAATGATGAATGATGATCTTGAAACTTCGTTAGAATCTTCCTGAGAATCACCGGATAAGAACATTGACGAAAAAGAATGGAGAGACTTCACATCAATAAGCTGGATACTTGATTAAGAAATCTTAGCCCTTGAAGAAAATGGGTGGGAAGGCGGGGAAACAACAGCAACTTGGAGACGGATGAAGCCAACACCGTTGAGAAGAACTGATAATTGATCTTGCAGATGTTGAAATGATCGGATCCACTTGACGAGAAGCGCGCCGGTTGAAAAGAATTGACATGACAATCTCGATTATCATGAAGGATTAGTATTCACATGGAAATATGAGAACACCATTTAGGAAAGGTATGGAATCAACACTTGACTTCGAAGCAACTCGAATACCACAACTCAAAAACAAAACAAAGGATTGGCTTGCAGAATAACCCGGAACAAACATATGATAGAGATTTCGTCCGAAGTTTTTGTGGTGGGGCCTACACGGGCTCGATCATACAATACCATCATGTACAAGGCAGTGCACATGACATACGAAGCGTCCCCGAGTCAGCATAGCCAAGGACTCTTTAAGACACAACGATACCACTGTAAAACCAACCGTGGATAGGCGGACCACTAGACGTCGAACCCCAATTTCATATCATACATCTGTCGGAAAGATATCCCAGGAGCTACTTGAAATGCCACTTATAAACTCCGGAAACTCTCTGGTTATGCAATCAGGTGTTGGGGATACAAGGGAAGCATAATATCTCACGCAAAACTAGCAAATCCTACATCCAGCTGTATCCATCCTTCAACACATAACCAAGAAACCTTCGGAAATCATTTACCTCAACCTTCGAAAAGCATCCGTTATACAAGTTATGGCAATACTCCCGAACTCCCGCCCCAGTACTGGGTGGCGTCGAGGTTATCTCACCAACAACTGCATAAAAGAGATTTTTGATATTGGCGAAACTCAGGTATTCCAGAACTGCAATGATAAAATTGTGATGACAACACCTCGGAGCTCAACTCCCCGGGACACTGCCACAACCCCTAAATGTCAGGAGGCACCAAGAACAATGTTCTCGTCACAAAACCATCAGAACCATTCCAAGATACCCGCGTGATCCTAATTTTTTTTAGTGAAATTTGAGAAGAGAAGAGTCAAAACTCTACGCCAGGATGCCTCACCAGAGCGACGAAGGGACTGAGGAGTAAAAAGAATCCTACTCTCCGATATATATAATCCTATAAGACTCAAAACATTTTTCTAGACTCGACAACGCTAGCGATAAGATCAAGCAGGGGGCTCCTAAGTCGGGGAAGGCTCTTATTACCAACTTGTAACACCCTCGATGCGGCTATATCTCCCACGTGTCGGAGCACGACTTAGAGTCATAACCGCATTGAAGGCAATGTCACAAGAGGGGTAATCTTTACACATCCCATGTACTGAATAAGAAAGAGGTACAGAGTTGGCTTACAATCGCCACTTCACACAATACATGAAAATAGCACTACATCATCAAGATACAATCAAGGTCCGACTACGGAACCAAAATAAAAGAAAGACTGCCCCTGATGCTACAGATCCCCGATCGCCCTGACTGGGCTCCGCTAATGATCAACGGAAAATGAAACAACACGATGAACAAGATCTTCATCGAGCTCCTCCTTGAGCTTGGTTGCATCACCTGCACGGTTCAACGGCACCTGCAAGCTGGTTTTTGAAGTAATCTATGAGTCACGGGGACTCAGCAATCTCGCACCCTCGCGATCAAGACTATTTAAGCTTATGGGTAGGTAAAAGGTATGAGGTGGAGCTGCAGCAAGCACTAGCATATATGGTGGCTAACATACGCAAATGAGAGCGAGAAGAGAAGGCAAAGCATGGTCGAGAATCTATCATCAAGAAGTGATCCTAGACTACTTACGTTCAAGCATAACTCCAACACCGTGTTAACTTCCCGGACTCCAGTGGAAAGAGACCATCACGGCTACACACACGGTTGATGCATATAAATTAAGTTAAGTTTCAGGTTCTCTACAACCGGACGTTAACAAATTCCCATCTGCCCATAATCGCGGGCACGGCTTTCGAAAGTTCAAAACCCTGCAGGGGTGTCCCAACTTAGCCGATCACAAGCTCTCATGGTCAACGAAGGATATTCCTTCTCCCAGGAAGACCCGATCAGGCTCGGAATCCCGGTTACAAGACATCTCGACAATGGTAAAACAAGACCAGCAAAGCCACCTGAATGTGCCGACAAATCCCTATAGGATCTGCACATATCTCGTTTCCAGGGCACACCGAATTGTCCAAGGTTCCGGTAGGCTAGCCCATAGTTGCCCCTGGTGGCCACCGGCAGCTGATAGGTTGGACCAACACTCAGAGGAGCACTGGCCCGGGGGTTTAAATAAAAATGACCCTTGAGTCTGCAGAACCCAAGGGAAAGAAAAGGCTAGGTGGCAAATGGTAAAACCAATGTTGGGCCCTGCTGGAGGAGTTTTATTCAAGGCGAACTATCAAGGGGTTCCCATTATAACCCAACCGTGTAAGGAACGCAAAAATCAAGGAACATAACACTGGTATGACGGAAACTAGGGCGGCAAGAGTGGAACAAAACACTAGGCATAAGGCCGAGCCTTCCACCCTTTACCAAGTATATAGATGCAATAATTAAATAAGAGATATTGTGATATCCCAATCAAAATATCCATGTTCCAACAAGGAACAAACTCCATCTTCACCTGCAACTAACAACGCTATAAGAGGGGCTGAGCAAAGCGGTAACATAGCCAAACAACGGTTTCCTAGGAAAGGTGGGTTAGAGGCTCATGGCAATATGGGAGGCATGATAAAGCAAGTGGTAGGTATCACAGCATAGGCATAGCAAAAGAGCGAGCATCTAGCAAGAAAAGATAGAAGTGATTTCGAGGGTATGGTCATCTTGCCTGCAAAGATCTCCGAGAAGACGAAAGCTTGATCCTTGAAAACGTACTCAATGGGTACCTCGATCACGAACTCATCTCCCGGCTCTACCCAAAGCAAGAACACAAGAAAAGGGAGACACAATCAACCACGCGCAATGCACAAACAACATGATGCAAAGTATGGCATGATATGCGGGATGTGATATGCCATGCATATGCATGTTTCGAAAAGGAAAGATTGAACCTGGCCTCAACTTGTAAAACCAAGAGTGCCACTAGAAAGATGAGTTATTTCGGTCAAAATCGATATAAAGATCACCGGAATCGGATGCACGGTTTGCAAATGACGAGCAAAACAAATATGGTACCGATCTGCGATTAACAGCACGAGGCCATCTAAATGCATCAAGAACAACAAGCTAATGCACTCTAACATGACAACAAAACACATGGAAGGGATCCACTCAAGATGCTTGACAAAATATGAACATTGAGCTATGGCCAATTCACTCAATAGCAGGTTCAAACAAGCATGGCAAAAGTGCAAAAGATATCAGGTTACAGACTTAGTGAAAATAACAACATGGCAGGAATGTAACATCAGGAAGCAATGTTTAGAGCAAGATAACAACATGCTACAGGAACATATCATGGCAAGGCAAGGCATGGCATGAAGCTACTCAAAGCATACAACAAAAGTCCCTTACTGACCATAAGCTAAAAAGGACCAGAAAATACAATGGCAACCATGTGAACATAGCAATTATCGTTAACAGATTCAGACTTAGTAGAAAACTGGAACATGGAAAAACAGATATTAAGTAGGCATGTTTACGAGCTCGATGCACTCACCACGTGGCATTTCATGACAAACTAAGCATACACCCAGCAAGTAGACATGGCATAGAAGCTAAACATGGCAAGAACAACCTCATAGCATGCATGGATCAACTACAACAACCTCGGCAAAATTGCTTAACATGTAAACAATCTGCCAGGAATATTTTATAGCAAAAGTAGAGCAAGATCTAGTCATGCTAGGGTGCTCCATAATTGCAAACAAAGACATGGATGGAAAGAGCACAACAATATCTACAAAACATCCTTACTGATCATGCTCACAAGAGGCATGGATCACTCTGTAGCAACAACAATACATGGCATAAAAATATTAACAGGGCAAAGACTTGGAAGATTTCTATGTCCCTGAAATCAACAACATTACGAGAGCTACTTTGCGTTCTTGTGCTAATCACCACAGAGATCACAAAAATACATGGCATACACCCCTGTAAAGATGGCATGGCATACTTCAAAACACATGTAGGGCTCAAGTTCATAGGTGGCACACATTAATCATGCCAAAAAATGACAAAAATCCAATTACTATTAAAAATCTGAAACTAATATAAACTAGCACTCTTGCGACAGCATTTAGGGCATCAAGATGAGCTCAAATGAACATGGTGCAACGTAATGAAATTAAGTACTCGTCGAGACGAACAATTTGATAAGCTACACGCCCAAAACGGAGCCACGGATGCAGAGTTATGATGCGATGAAGATGCCCAAAAATACCAAAAACTGGGGGACTTAATGAAATTTAGACCTCTCAGGGATAATGGATGGAGTGGTATGGGATGGCTCGGTGCAGATCTGAGACAGGCCGTTTGGATGGCCGCGCGGGGTGGATCTCGTCCACCCCGCGGTGGATCCGGCCGGGCTCGCTCCGGTGAGGAGCTTCGGCGAAGTGCGAGGAGGAGGCGATGGCGTACGGTCACCGGACGGAGGACGGCGACACGCTCACCGGCGTTGCCTCTCCGGTCCTCTCGGTGAGGCCGGTGGAGCAAGGTGGCGGAGCAAGGCGGCAATGGTCGGCGCCGGCGACGAGGGTCGGTGGCGGCGGGGCGACGGCAACCGAACGACGAGGCGGCACGGAGCCGCGCCGGCGAGGCGGCGGACGCCGACAAGCGGCGGAGCAAGGCTCTAGGGGGCGGCGCGTGCCTCGGGTGGTGGCATGCGGATCCGGGCCCGGGCAGGCCTGCCTCGAGTCCCACGGGCCGCGGTGGGGAGGAGAGAGAGGCGCGGTGAGGTGGCGCGCCGTGGTTGGGCGAGGCGGCGGCGAGGCTGACGTGGCACGATGTGATTCGCCAGAGTGAGGTCGCTGCAGGGCGGCGGACATGTCCGGCGCGGTGGGGAGTTTTGTCCGGCGGCGCGAGGAGCGGGGCTAGGGTTTCGTCTGCGCGAGAATTTCGGAGGAGAGCACATATTTATAGGTAAAGGGAGCTAGGAGACTCTAAATGAGGTGCGGTTTTCGGCCACGCGATCGTGATGGAACGACCGAGAGGATGGAGGGGGTTTTGGTGGGTTTTGGGCCACTTTGGAAGGGTGTTGGGCTGCAACACACACGAGGCCTTTACGGTTCCTCAGTTAACCATTGGAGTATCAAACGAAGTCCGAATGGCACGAAACTTGACACGCGGTCTACCGGTTGTAAACCAAGGCCACTTGGCAAGTCTTGGTCCAATCCGAGAATGTTTAATGCCCACACATGAAAAGAGGTAGAAAGGGACACCGGAGGACATAGGAGCACCGGAATGCAAAACGGACAACGGGGAAAATGCTCAGATGCATGAGACGAACACGTATGCAAATGCGATGCACATGATGACATGATATGAAATGCATGACACGCAATCAAAAGACAAGGCAACAAAAGCGAATAATTGGAAGACACCTGGCACATCGGTCTCGGGGTGTTACATGCACCCAGGGCTTTTACCCGTGCGAAAGTGCACTGGGCGAAGATGGACGCCGAGAAGCTGGTGAAGGAGGGGCTACCGCATGGCAAGGAGCATCGCCACCCCGAAATGTATTATGACAGTGTCCTGAAGGGTGCCCGCCTTGTGGCGGAGGAGTGTGCCAAAGAATTAATTTTTGAATGAACTTTCTCATGTGATCTTGGAATGTGAAAACTAGTTCATTTGCGCTATGCAACGCTTTTTGAATTTAAAATATTACCTTTTGTGCGGCGTTTTATCAAATCTGAGAGTTGGCCAGTCGTCGGCTTCTTCAATGTTCGGGATAAATCTGAGCACTCTTTTTCCCATTTTTGGGTCCTTCGGGGGAGGTGCTCAGCACAATGAACCAGGCAATCGGACTATAATGCTTTATCACTCTCACTTAGCCATAGAAGTCTACAATTTTGAATTTGGCGAAGCCCCTAGTATTCGGAAGGCCGAATTTGGGGCGCTATATACGCCTAAGTCGGACAAGGCCGACTCCTCACCCGAAGCGGAAAAATTCTTTAAAGACTTGAGACCTCTCGAACAGCGACCAGCTCTCGCCTTATCATGACAGTCAGTTTTGGCTTTCCCTACTGAGGTGCTCGTCCGGAAGAACCAAGACTAGGGATGGCAATTTTATCCATGGATCTGGATACCCATGGATACCCGACACGGTTGGGCAAGGGTATGGAGCACATTTCTCCCCATGGGTCCGTGGATATGGATACCCACGAACAACCGGGTTGGGCATGGTTATAGTTTGTCCTCCATGGATATCCAATGGATACCCATATGCCATGTGGCTTCATATGCCAGTGACAGTAGAAAGAGCGAATCAATGGGAAATGGCAGGAAATATGCAACTTGTGCCATGAGCTATATGCTATAGAATCAACCTCTGGTATGTCACACTTAAGGACATCGTATTACTTGTTACCTACTTATGCATGTAGCTTATGTTGTCATTTGTGAGTAAATGATGATGAGTTGATTTGATATTTGGGAAGGCTTCATGCTGACTTTTCTATGCCCATGGAGCTCCATGGGTATGTGGGTATCCAACGGGTTTAGGGTTTAGGCATGGGCACAAGTTGTGCCCATGGATAATTTGGTGGATGGGCAGAGGGTAGGAATATGGGTCATGGGTTGGATTTGGACCAGCTCCACCCGCCCCAAACCTGACCCATTGCCATCCCTAACTGGGACACAATCGCAGTAGTTCTCCCAGTGCTACCTTAGCCGATATTGCGGAACGTAAGGTACCAAAACATGGGAGCCGGGCAAACCCAACTATTGACCCAAGACATGATTCGGAGCTGGTGCATATAATGCTATAAGTTCGGGGTGCCGCACCGTCGAAAGTGTTCGGACTTCTCATGCCGTATTATGGGGTATACGAAAGCCCCTGGCGTGTTGGTCGTACCAGAATGTACCGGTGCTGATTGTCGTAAATAAACATATAAGAAAAAGAATAGATAATGCTATAATAGACTAATGATATGCATTGTTATTTAAAGAATACGTCAAAGCGTATTGATAAAGTAGTGCAATAAGCAAAAAATAGGACTATTTGACATGTCCTATCCAAGGGCAAGCTGCGGACTAGTATTTAAAGCAAGTATTTTGCTCGTTATCACAGACCACCTGGGGATTCCATTGTACGACGTAGCTTCCTGCCTCCTTGGTTGTTGTATTATGTGTCCGGCAATCGTACTGCCGGATAAGGCTTCCAGAGAGTAAGGTCCTGAAAGAGAAAAAATGATGAAGATAGGCAGCCCCTAGGGCGGTTGAGCCGCATTGTGGGGCATGTCCTGATCGTGCCCCCGCCTATGCCCAAGGTATTTTCAGTGCGTAATTATGTACGCGCGGCATGGATTTCGTCGCTTGACTGGGACTAGGACAGGGGGCGAATTGCTAGGCGAGCTATGAACATGCCAGGCGATCCTACTGCAGGTTACTCCAGACTCGCTTGACGGTGTCCGGGGGCTGTATCACCGAATTGGCAGTTTACCTTAAAAGGCTGTTTTGTGCTTCTGCTGCGAGGTCCGTAGTGTGCTCCTCTGTGCGGAGCGAGCGCTCTGTGTTGCCATTGACTGTTATGACCCCCCTAGGTCCTGGCATCTTGAGCTTGAGGTATGCGTAATGCGGTACTGCATTGAATTTTGCAAATGCGGTTCGTCCGAGCAGTGCGTGATAGCCACTGCGGAACGGGACGATATCAAAGATTAACTCCTCGCTTCGGAAGTTGTCCGGAGATCCAAAGACCACTTCCAGTGTGATTGAGCCCGTGCAATGGGCCTCTACACCTGGGATGACACCCTTAAAGGTGGTTTCGTGGGTTTGATCCTCGAGGGATCTATACCCATTTTGCGCACTGTATCCTGATAGAGCAGGTTTAGGCTGCTGCCGCCGTCCATGAGGACTCAAGTGAGGTGAAATCCATCAATGTTGAGGTCTAGGACCAATGCAATGGATCCGCCATGACGGATACTAGTGGGGTGGTCCCTGCGATCGAAGGTGATCGGACAAGAGGACCACGAATTGAACTTTGGGGCAACAGGCTCCATCGCATAGACATCCCTTAGTGCACGCTTCCATTCCGTCTTGGGAATGTGGGTTGCGTATATCATATTCACCATCTTCACTTGTGGGGGGAATCTCTTCTATCCTCCCGTGTTCGGTGGCCTGGGCTCCTCCTCGTCATCGCTATGCAGGCCTTGTCCTTGTTTTTGGCGTTCAACTTGCTGGCCTGCTTGAACACCCAGCATCCTCTGTTGGTGTGATTGGCTGGCTTATCGAGGGTGCCGTGAATTTGACACAAGCGATCGAGAATGCGGTCCAAATTGGACGGGCCCAGAGTACTTCTTTTGAATGGCTTTTTCCGCTGACCGAATCTAGGGCCTCTGAATCCGGCATTGACTGACATATCTTCAGCGCTATCACCGTTGTTGCGGCGCTTGTGTCTGTTACGACGTGGTCTGCCGTTAGCATCTTTAGTATCTGAAGTGCCCAGATTCCTTGATGTGTTGTTGCTGCGAGCCAACCAGCTATCCTCGCCCGCGCAAAAGCGGGTCATGAGTGTCGTGAGGGCTGCCATAGATTTCGTCTTCTCCTCGCCGAGGTGCCGGGAAAGCCACTCGTCACGGATGTTATGCTTAAATGCCGCTAAGGCCTCAGCATTAGGACAGTCGACAATTTGGTTTTTCTTGGTTAAGAACCATGTCCAGAATTGCCTGGCTGATTCCCCTAACTGTTGAGTTATATGGCTCAAGTTGTCAGCATCCGGTGGTTGCACATAAGTGCCCTGGAAGTTGTCAAGGAATGCATCTTCCAAATCCTCCCAACTGCCGACGGAGTCTGCAGGCAAGCTATTCAGCCAATGCCGAGCTGGTCCTTTGAGTTTTAGTGGGAGGTACTTGATGGCATGTAGATCATCACCGCGAGCCATGTGGATATGGAGGAGGAAATCCTCAATCCATACTGCGGGATCTGTTGTACCATCGTACAATTCGATATTTACGGGTTTAAAACCCTCCGGGAATTCATGATCCATAACTTCATCAGTGAAGCATAGGGGGTGTGCGGCGCCTCTGTGCCGGGCTATATCACGACGTAGTTCATATGAGTCTTGTCTGCTGTATTTGGCCCAACCGGATTACTTTTAGTGTATCGGGCGTGATGGTCATCGTCCCGCGTTGGTGCGTGCCCCCATGACACATATATCGATGTTGCATGTTTTGCCCTGCTTTCCAATTCATCTCGCAGGTCCTGCGTGTTGCCTCGGGCCTTGGTATTTTTGTTTGAGTGGCGGCGGGGTGCAGGCTGAACTTCAGGCTGAAATGCCTCTCTATCTCGGCCACGCGGTGGCCGGTCAGCCGCATCGTACGCTGGTGAAGTAGGTTTCACTGCTTCCTCCTCGAGTAGCGACCTGTGTTTTGGGTAACACTTGGAGGGGCGTCCGAGTTCGTATTCCTTGGCCGCAAGGACTTCGGTCCATCTGTCTGCTAGCAAATCTTGATCAACTCGAAGCTATTGTTGCTTTTTCTTCAGGCTATTTGCCATGTCTATAAGCCGGCGCTTGAAGCACTCCTGCTCGATGGGATCCTCAGGCACGATAAATTCTTCGTCACCGAGGCTCACCTCGTCTTCGGAGAGAGGCATGTAATTGTCGTCCTCCATTTCTCCATCTGCTGCCTGTTCTGGAGGGCTAGCTTGTTCATCCTCCCGCTCTAAATCTGGCTGGAGGGGATTGTCATCGTCTTCGGCACTATCCGGAGTGTTGTTGTCTCTTGTGCCGGTATCATTGCTTTTGCTATGGCGGGACTTAGAGCGGCGCCACTGATGTCGGTGCTCGGGTTGCTTCTTGGAGGGGTCATCCTCTGCTGTCTTATCGCCATTGCCTTCTTTGGGGGTATCCACCATGTATATATCGTATGATTAGGTGGCGGTCCAGCACCCCGTGGGCGATGGTTCCTGTTCTTCTCCTACACCGTTGTCCATATCATCGATGTCTTCGGAGTCGAAGTCGAGCATGTCGGTTAAATCGTTGACAGTGGCTACTAAGTGGGTGGTGGGTGGGCAGCGAATTTCTTCGTCGTCCGCATCCCATTCTGGTCGGACATAGTTCGGCCAAGGTTCCCCTGACAAGGAGAGAGACCTTAACGAATTTAGCACATCGTTGAAGGGCGAGTGCTGAAAGATATCCGCGGAGGTAAACTCCATGATCGGCGCCCAATCGGATTCGATAGGCACGGGCGCAGGCAGCTCGGAGTCCATGGCCGGAGATGAATCCAGTGGTTCGGCATCACGGCTCTCGTGAGGGGTGAAGTCAGTATCCGGCTCTATCACCGCTGAGAGTACTGCCTCCATGGCAGGGTCTATCCACCCGTCCTTGGATGGTGCAATTTTCTCCAGATTGAAGGCCGGAGTAGTTCCAGGTGCGATCTCCCGAACACTGTCCGACAGCAGAGCTAAATCATGCTCGTCGTGATCGTGCGACGCACCTGGCATGGGCTCGAATCCGTCGAAGATTAAGTCTCCGCAGATTTTGGTAGTGTAATTCAGGTTCCCAAACTGACCTGGTGGCCAAGGGCGTAGCTCTCAATCTGCTCCAGATGGCCAAGCGAGTTAGCCCACAGAGCGAAGCCGCCGAATACGAAGATCTGTCCAAGGAGAAAAACCTCACCCTGGACCGCATCGTTACCGATGATCGAAGGAGCCATCAGGCCTTATGGTGACGACATAGTGGAACTCTCAATGAAAGCACCAATGTCAGTGTCAAAACCGGCGGATCTCGGGTAGGGGGTCCTGAACTGTGCGTCTAAGGCGGATGGTAACAGGAGGTGGGGGACACAATGTTTACCCAGGTTTAGGCCCTCTTGATGGAGGTAATACCCTACTTCCTGCTTGATTGATCTTGATGGTATGAGTATTACAAGAGTTGATCTACCACAAGATCGTAGAGGCAAAACCCTAGAAGCTAGCCTATGGTATGATTTTTGTTGTCCTATGGACTAAAGCCTCCGGTTTATATAGACACCGGAGGGGCTAGGGTTACATAGAGTCGGTTACAAGGGAGGAGATCTACATATCCGTATCGCTAAGCTTGCCTTCCATGCCAAGGAGAGTCCCATCCGGACATGGGACGGAGTCTTCAATCTTGTATCTTCATAGTCCAACAGTCCGGCCAAAGCATATAGTCCAGCTGTCCGGAGACCCCCTAATCCAGGACTCCCTCAGTA
This sequence comes from Triticum aestivum, assembly GCF_018294505.1. Classification (NCBI taxonomy): domain Eukaryota; kingdom Viridiplantae; phylum Streptophyta; class Magnoliopsida; order Poales; family Poaceae; genus Triticum; species Triticum aestivum. The sequence goes on along the minus strand of NC_057809.1, from coordinate 389,054,378 downwards.
CCTGATTCTTGGCGGCGTATGGGTATCGTTGGCATACTTGATAGATAAGGATCATCAATGGTGCTCATGTTGCGGTTGAGTTTGGGCCGGCTGTCGCTGTCGCTGAAGCGGCTCCGGTGCTACGATTGCGGCGCCTATGGACATACAAGAAAGCTCATCTATGGTAAGTGAACAGTTGCACTATAAAGAGAAAAACTGAAGGAGTACAGATTGAAATAACCTGATAAGGCTGCAGCGTCGGTAAAGCAGGGCCGGTGGAGTTGAATATGGCGTCCGTGGAGCGGGTCTGGTGCAGTGGACGAAGGCTTTGGTAGGCGCGTTGTACAGTGCTTTCGGTGAGGCGGATCCATTGCGGCGGACGAGGGCTTGTATGAAGGTCCAGCGAAGGGCGCCGGTTAAGCAGATCCGGTGCGGTGGACAATGATGGCGGTCAAGGAGATCTGGAGCGATGTACAAGCCACTCGCTGAAGCGGCTCCGGTGAAGTGGTGAGTTGGTAGTTGGGGGTTCCAAGGTGCGGAAGGTAGATCTGTCGGGGTGTGAGGTCAACCGTTGCGGCGGAGGACTAGATTCGGCGGCTTGCCGTGATTGGGGGCGGGTCGGGGAGGGGAAGGGGAGGGGCTCTGGGGAAGAATGTTGGGGGCAAAGAGGGGAAAACAATGGAGTTACCAAAGCAGCCCTTTTCCATTCATGTGGCAGGGGTAAAATAGGAATATCGCAGGGCTAAACTTTCGGGCACGAGATATTTCGATGTGAGCGGGAAGTTTGAAAGCTTTTGGTGCCTGAAATTATATTCTGCTCTTGTACGGCCGACTAAGATATCATGGCCGAGAATTTTTTTGTTTTGCACGCAAAAAAAGTGCAAGTTTTGAAAATCAATGTCTCCGACTCGAAACTTAGATTGTCCATTCAATTCAAATATGGATCATTGAGCTACTACAAGCAAATACCATCATATGGTCCAATTAAAATGAAATTCCAAATGTGTTTATCCTAAATATGATGACAAAAGCAAAAATGTGTATGTGTATGAATAAAGTGGATGATTATAAAGTTTGAACATGCCCGTATGTGTATATCTCTAGGTTTGATATATGAATTTGAAATCACGAAATCCCGGCTTAAAAATGTACCTCCGTTTAAATGAATTACAAAAGCTAATGATGGAGTCGAATTCCAAAATTTCAATCTTAGGTTTGTAATTCTGGTACACCAAAGTATATCACGCATGTTCAAAAGTATTGTTATCTCATGGTCCAAGCTGTGAAACAAATTGATCAACCTTGAGTGCACACAGTATTGACCATGTATATCTCAATTACGCTAAAGTCCCTCAAATATAGACACCTCACTCTTTATCTGAAGCAACCCCACCCCCCCTCATCGCCCCCACATACAGAAGTCGTTCTCTCCCCCAAACACCAACACACGAGCATATTAACACCCCTCTCTCTTCTAAAGTCCGGACCCCAATATAGGTCTCTATCACTTTATCTCTTGGGCATGCACACTTCTCTTCCCCCACTCTCTAGCTAGGTCTCCCGGCATCTCTCTTTCCCAAGCACACGCACTATGTAGAGTGTATCTTTCCCATACACACAAAACGTCGCCCCCAAACGTCTATCTCCCTAGTTATGTGGTTCTCGCACACTCACCTCACACACCACCCCCACTGCAAAACAAGCACACTTTGTCTCCTTGTGCACCACTCTCCTCTTTCTATCTCTCCCACATGAGGACCTGCCCCAACTCCTCCATGTATACATATATGTCGCGACTCTTTCCATAGCTCCCTAATGTATCATCGTTCTCGATCTCGCACATTGTTCTCTACACCATCTATTCTAGATCTCTCATGAAGTCCCTATCACACACACGATGACTCGCTTCCCTTGTGTCTCCGTACATAGGCCAATTTCAAACAACATCAACATTGTCTCCCTATCTATATGCCATTTATGGACACAAACACCCCCTCTCTTCCTCTCTCTCTCTCCGTCGCTAGCTCTCTCTCTCTCTCTCTCTCTCTCTCTCTCTCTCTCTCTCGCTCTCACACCCATCTCCCACACACAATCGATGTCTCTCCCAAATAGTCTGCTCCCCCCGCCCGCACCCATGCTATCCCGCTACTACACATGTCACACCATTCCCCCTTCCCTTATACTAGGTTTACATCATTAGTGGTCTCTCTACTCCACATACACACACTCCCTCTCACACACAAATGCGCACACAAACACACACAGACATGCACAAACACCCATCAATCTAGATCCTCATCTCTCCCCATGTCCGCATGTGTATCTCGCACACTCACTCTCTAATTATGTATATGTGTCGCCACGTCAACACAAAGCCCCATGTACATGTCTCTCTCTATCCTCCACACACATAGACACAAAGAATCTGTTATCATTGCCTCAATCTCTAGACATATCACACAAGCATACTGTCTCTCTCTCTCTTGCAAACACGCTCAACAAGGGTTTCCCCGTGAATAACTTACCGTCTATTCATCAACAGTCATGGCAGTACGGCGAACACGAGATGTGAAAAAGAATAAATCTACACGTGCTTAGACCACCCAGTATGACTACTAGGACTAGAGCAAGCCAAAAAGTGCGCCGCCGTCACCCCCTCCTTATCGGCGACAGGAAAACCTTTGTTTTACACAGTCGACAAGTCATTGTGCTAAGGCCTCACATGCTGAGGCATTGAATAGAATGTAGATGCTAGTTTACGAAAGAAAGTATCGATAATACGTTTGTATCTCCATATTTATATTTCTTCTGTTATAAAAAACCGAGTTGGTGATGATGGTACGCGTGCCATCTTGCAATATAGACCGTCCGATCTATATCTAGCTCATGCAAATTAAACTAAAAGATACCCGCATCCCTCTCCACATTTGCAGAGAAGGCCTTCCCTCGTTCATCATTATCTCCAACAACCTCATTGTTGAGCAATTAAGAAAGGAAGCCTCTGGAACAAACTGGCCTGGTGGCCGCTGCCGGCGTCATCAATCCCCATGCCTCCGGTCAGTCCGACCACCGATCACCACCACGCCCCACTCCTCTTCACCTTATCTCCTATTTCTCGAGATATCATTAGTTTTTAAACATGGCATTACTCCCGCATATGGGTCAATCACAACGAGTGCTTTTATAAAAAAAATGCATCTTGATGTTCCGTGCAATGCACGGATCTTGCTAGTACTCCTACAGAAGACTAAGTTGGTGATGATGGTGTGTCTGCCATCCGTCGTTTGTGACCATTAGATATATATCTAACTAATGTAAGGTAAGTTGTTGCCTTTTCTCACAAACATCCCACTTGTCTACCAATTTGCATAAAAAACCCAAAATTAGTATCTTAAAACCAACCACATCCCTCCCTTACCTCACCAAAACAGCCCAAGGAATATATTCTAATAGAAACATAATATATCTCTAGTGATATATGTATATCAAAATTAGAGTGTTTTGTATCAAGTTTGTGAATAAGTATTATTCTAATTATGATTCGTTGCAACCCACATGAACATTGCTAGTATTTCCAACCATGCAAATTAAATTCCCTAGTATTCCATAGTTTCGAGTTTTCCATCAAGATATTAGTCACTCATGGTTGATCTTTACTTTCAATCATGTACACATATGCACTATGTAACTAGCCTTGCTTATTGGGTACCAAAGCTTAACTTTCACTCCTACTTACAATATGTAGAGTATTTAACAAAAAATTACCACTTTCAACCAGCCCTAGGAAGAATCTGTTGTACAAAAAATAGCAAAAACATACCCTAAATTTCTTAATCCACGCCAAAAACTACTACCTACCGATTAGGTTAGTTTAAACCCATTTATGACAGGGTTGGCCCACACGTCCGTGCTGACGAGGCAGCTTAAACCAACACATTTTGTTTGACCGTTGACACGAGGGACCCACATCTGACCTTCTATCCTGTTATTCCCCCTCAGATCATTATTTTTCCTGAACATTACTTTAAACAGTGCTGATGCATGTTTGTCGGTGGCGCCGATGATGACTGAGTTGGCCGTCGCTCTGTAGAACATTACTTTTACCGAGTTTTTGTGTACCAAATTGCACATGTAGAATACCATGTATATATTATTTCATTCATCTTCGAGAGGTAACTATAAAGTTGGGTGAGGAGTCTACAAAGAAAGACCATCGTATCACCCGCAACAATTTCAAGCATCCTTCAGTGTCGACGAATATCATAGGAACTCTATATGATATGATTTTTATAGGATTTTTTACTTTAGAGCCAATTGGTTCATAGGAATAGATTCATATACTCCACATTTCAAAGGAAATAAACATGATATCATTTCTATAGCTTTAGAGCCACTTGGTTCATATGAATGGATTCCTATACTCCCTTAATTTCAAAGGAAAATAAACATTAGCGTATATTCGATAGAAAAGTTCCTATGATATGAACCAAATTACATACCTTTTCTAAACCCTCCTCATAGGAATTGAGAAACATGTCATCTCTATATTCAATAGAAAAGTTCCTATGATGTGAACCAAATGACATCTCTTTTCCAATCCCTACTCATAGGAATTAAGATGCTCCATGTCATCTCTTTCCCTACAACTTCCATGTATACATCTTCTATTCCTAAATAGATAGTACAACCCACTGGTAGCTTTTTTTTCCAAAACATGCAACTATGGCACAAGAACTATATAGTGTGCCAATAACTTTGAAAGATGGTCGCTGGATGAAGCTAACCCGACAGTGCAGATATAGGCAAATCCGAGCACTACTGGCCGTTGGATATCATCAACATTCCACCAGATCTGCCACATGTACAATTTAGAAGACTCCATGGTTGAACTTAAGCATAATGCACAAACCTCAAAACACAAGCACTTCTCCTTTGTTCTAGAATCTTCTATATCATAATTGATTATTTTTTCTAAATGAATTGCCATTCTTTGTTTTTTACTTTATGATTTACTCCCTACTTTCCAAAATAGATGACCCAACTTTGCACTAACTTTGTACGTTCCCGTAAAACCAAGCGGCCCACACATATTTAAGGCGTCGGCTCGAACCCGTTTACTACGATGTGGCCCCGCACGCCGTAGTACTCCTATAAACCCTACCGCCGCACTCATCATCAGTTTTCTTCAAGAGGACGAGGGAGAAGCCGATTTGTAGTGGAGGCGCTTTCAAAAAAAAAGGATCTGTAGTGGAGACCCCTACCCTAGGGTGCCCTAGGTAGCCGCTGCACGCATCATTGTTTTCTCTTTTCTTTATGCTCTTGCACCCTAGAGTGAAATGATGGTTGCTTCGTCCATCCAGCTTAATGCGGGAAAGGTGGGGCTTTGTGATTTGACCCCTCGTCGCTCATTTTCTACTACTGCGGCGCTACGACCGGGGTGCCTCCAATTCCAACCGCTGCTCCGAACTGTAATTTGGTGCATCGCACGTGGAACAAGACGGTGAATGAGCCACATGTCGGCCAAAGGGGTCCTGCTAAGTGTGTCGCCATTTCGTGTGTGGGCTGACCCTGCTTGAGTTGCTACGCCAACACGACAGGAGCAACCTACCACTTGGTTTTGCTCCTTGGTGAATCCCGACTATATTGATCTAAAAAGATACATGCTGAACTACCCTCTCCGTCTCAGTTTTTTTATTTTTAGGCGTCTCGGTTTATAGGGCCTGCACGTAGTTCTAGGTCATCCATTTGACTAACTAAATATGAGTTACTATGTCACAAAAAGTATATCATTGGATTCTTAAGTGGATGCAGTTGTATTTAAAAGTCGAGGGCGGGGCTTTTCTTGCGCAGTAGGCGGCGGGGCAGTTCTGCCTAGTCGGTTCGACAAAGACGCGAGAAGATGAGGGAGTAGGCTGCTGCAAACGTAGGGCTGTGTGATTTGACATCGAGTTACTGCTGGACAGGTGGGGCCCCGTGATTTGACTTGCCATTATCATTTTAACTGTGGCGCTACGACCGGCGTGAGTCTCCCAGATTCCTGACCACCTCCATAAAGGTGCCTCTCCCAATGCTCCACCATGTAGTAGAGGCTGGCTCTTGCATGAGAGCCCACTTCGCCACTTTTTCCTTGCCTCTCTTTCCTCCACATATGCAAAAAAGCCATGTAAAGCGCACTATTGTACTTACTTTTACTTGCTCCTACAGGTGGTTATGCTTGCCACATAGGCATAAAGTCTGATGTGGCAAGTTAATCAAGAAGAGAGAGACTAGTTTGGTGACCCAAGGAAGAAACGGTGCTAAGCGCGTGTACCTAGGTGAAAAGACAATTTTTAGTCTATAGCTAATTAAATGAAGCAAACTTAGCAACACCATTTCATTGGAAGAGGTCACTCCTTGGAAAATGCAATAAATACACGTGCTCAGCACCGTTTCTTCCTTGAGTACGAAGAAAGAGATATAGAGGAGTAAAAAATACACTTATAGCCAACCTTGTTGTAGTATGAGTGACTAAGTGATGACTATGTATGACATGTCAACATCAGATAGCCTAACGCACCATGTTAAATCTCCAAGGGCGGGACCGTGCGAGTGATGCGATGGTCGTGGTAGGGGCGACCATGATACGGGCTGTTGGCAGCCCTTGGATCTGAGATCAAACGGTCGCATGCTAAGTTGCTGAAAATTTGCAGAATAACCCTCCAAGATAGGATATTCACCCATAGGTCTAGAATCACACCATGCAACCATTCGATCTCAGATCCAAGGGCTCTCGGAAGCTCGTATCATGGGAGAATGGAAAGCCACTACCCTGCCGTTCGCACGCTGGCAGTTCGCTCCTACTCGTCCCCGCACGTCCTTCAATACTATGTTGGTTCGCTCCTAGTCATCCCGTCCATTCACATTATGGCTGTTCCACTAATCCTAACCCTCCTCCCAAATCCATGGCGTCCCAAATCTCCACGATTGGCGGTGAGTACAAGGTTAGAACCATCACTGGCGATGAGTTCGACGTCATCTACACCCGTTCTTCCGCGATGGTGAAAGGATGCCTTTCTTGCTTCAGCTGCATGTTCGAAAACTCAGAGGATGAGTGGGTCGCTGGGCTAGATGTTGAGTACACCATACTCCTGGGACGAGAGAAGGATCGAAAGGAAAAAGAGAGGAAGAAGCCCGTTGTGATCCAGGTTTGCATACATAACGTTTGCTTGGTCTACCACATATGCCATGCCGGCGTTGAGTGCCAGGATTTTAAGAACTTCCTCAAGGACAAAACAGTGAAATTCGTTACTGTAGACTTTGGTAACGACAAGGAAGTCCTGCATTGGATAGGCTTCGTCGTAGGCAACACCTTCGACCTCCAGAAGAATTGGCTGGTGTCCTCTCGTCAGCCTTCAATGCTGACCCTGGCAGGAGCCATGGTTCATCCTTCGTACGGTAAACTGGAGAAACCTCATTACACGTTTCATCGTCATGCATGGCAGCGGAATGTACTAGATATAGACCACATCCACTATGCTGCAATGGATGGCTACCTTTGCTTCAATATCTACAAGGGTTGGATGAAGAGCAACAACCAAGTGTGCGGTTCAAGCAAAGAAGTATCGGCCAAGAGGAAGAGGGACAAGGACAAAGTCGAGGACGTGGACGAGGACTCCGAGTAAGGTGGCAGTGTCGTTGCTCATGGTGGTTCTAATGCAGTGTCTACCAGAATAGTTGCAAAGTTTAATTTCAGGTGTGCTTAATTTAATTTGAGGGGTGTGTTGTGCTGAGCCCCCAGCAGAACTATGTTATGTTTCTTCTCGTTACTTTAACTCTTCAGTACGTACATACTAGTATTTCTTACATTTCATCTTTTAGTTGGTATAGTACTACCACTCGTTTCTTCACATTATATACGTACAATATATATGGCCAACATCATATAGCCAGCAGTTTAGTTGTCAAAGAATTTCAGGGTGCTTAGTTTTGTCAAAGAATTCCAGGATGCTTAGAGGGTGCTTGGATCCAAGGGACTTATTTTAGTCTGACTAAAAATAGTCTCTTTAAGAGGCTAAAGTTCCAAGCACCCCTGACTAAAGAGGGGCTAAAACTAGTCTTGAGACTAAATTTTTTTAGTCAGGGGTACCCCTACTAAAATGTGGATTAGTCCTCTCTCTACTCATTTAACTCCTCTCCTTTAACACAGGCGAGTTCTGGATTGGAGGGTTTGGAGGATAATAAATGCTCATTAACTTGATTTTAGCCTTTTTAGTATTTGGATCCAAGCATGGGTGAGGCTAGCATGTTTTAGTCCCACTACTTTTAGTCATGGGACTAAAACGTATCCAAGCACCCTCTTAGTTTTATTTGAGGGGTGGGTTGTGCTGGACACCATTATTGTGACTAGCCTTTTTAATAGTACTATATGCATAATTTGGCGACGAGCGCTCTCTATATGTACCACCTTTTTTTTAATTTCAATTTTTGCTCCATGGTGCAATCCATCGATAGTACTACTGTACAAAAGTATACATTTTTTAAAAGGCTAGAGTACTGTTCATCACATATATAGCCAGTTAAATTCTCAACCTAGAACGACGTGCATGCCATGTAGTAAACCGATACGGAGGAAGTATAGTAAAAATGAGGTGATTTTACCGAGCGATCGGCGGGGGAGCATGGCCTGTCATGCGGTCCCACGTGTCATGATGTACCAAGGCGATGCGCGTGTCCCTCTTGAGGCAGAAGCAATATTAGTACGTGGTTTGAGATGGTGGCGAACCGAAGTGTGAAATAATGGTTGCTTCGTTCGTCTGGGAAAGTGCGGCATTGTGATTTGACGTCTCATTGCTCATTACTACTACTGGGCCGGTACGAGTGGGGTGCGTCCCCCTGCTGTTCTGCACTGTTATTTGGTGCTTGACACGTCGACCCGGTTGCTATATGTCCCACATGTCGGCGACAGGAAGTACAGAATTCATGAAAGGGAGCGTCGACGGAGGAGTATACTACAGAATTCATGAAAGGGAGCGACTTAGTTTTGGAAAAATCTGTTTTTACGGAGTACGTACCCACTAGGGTTTATAGGGCTCATCTAAAAAACATTCGTTTTTCCGTTTGATAAGTCTCAATTCTACTATACTAGTAGTAGTACCATTACATGTTGGATTTCGAGGTGCGTTAGATCACCCGACGCAAGCAGTGTCAAGAGGAAACTAACCAATGCATGTACAAGTTCATGGAAATTTAGTGGTCATTCATGCATTCGTTCTAATTAATGCCTCGGTAAACATAACTTCTTGAGAAAAACGAGCGTACTAATTACTTGTGCAAAATACGAAATTAATTCGACCACTCACCGTCTACCTTGGTTGGAGAGATTTTGAAATTGAGCCATAAACTGGAAAGGAGGGAGTAGTAACTTTTGTCTCGATTACTATTTGTGGCCTTGTATAGATGCAAAATGTATTTTTTATAGTGGCCTTGTATAAGTAAATGGAGGGAGTACTAACCAAAGTACGTAGTAGGGACGAGGAGTAAACGGAGGGAGTAGTAAAATTTTCTCCTCGTGCTGCGAGCCACCGCGCGCGTGGGCGAGGGAGCGGGCGTAAGGCGTAGTAAGCAAGCTTCACCTCATCCTGCGAGCCACCGCGCCCGTGGGCGGGGGAGACGGCATACTAAGCAAGCTTCTCCTCGTTCTGCGAGTTGACGGGACACATCAAAAGTACTCCAGTGTATAGAGCCTTGCCTCTAAGGTAGGCCCCACATGGTTTGCCTCTTTTTTTAATTTAACATAACGCGTCAAGTCGCAATTTGTTTGTTCACCCGTGGTAGACGATCCTCCCTCCACCAAGTGGACAACCAGTACACGTGCCAAATTACCACGTGGGCTGCCTTTTTCGTACAGAAATGAGCTCCACCGTGTACCCGCGCGGGTGTGGTTGGGAAAGAGACGGGAGTACGTGCGCCGTGCGTGCACCTCTTCTCTTCGTGCACGTCCCCCACCTACGTGGGTGTGTGTGAGAGAGATACAAACCTAGACATAATGCGTCGTCCATCCCCATGCCTCCGCCCAGTCCGACCACCAGTCACCACCACGCCCCACTCCTCCTCACCTTATCTCTCATCTTTCTCCCTCCATTTTTATATACAAGGGGCCACTATCAAAATTACAATTTGCAGATATACAAGGCCACTAACACTAATCGATGCAATATTAATGGTGTTTGCCTCGTGGTACTAGCAAAGGAGGACATTAATTATCCCTTGCATGCATGCGGGAGTTTGTAAAAAAATGCATCTTGATGTTCCGTGCAATGCACGGGCATCTTGCTAGTCCATGAAAACAACACATGGCAAAATTCCACGGCGAACGAGGGATTTGAATCTATTGGGAGGGGCTGTTTGGATCTTGCCCGGGGTAGCCAAAATATTGGCGACCCTTTTGTCCACCGGTGCCTTTGCCACCGATGAACGAGGAATGGCTCGGGTGCTCATGCTGTCATGCATCCTCCAGCGCGCACGTTGGAGACGAGCTCGCACGAGCTGTGTTTTTTTGTCCCACAACGCCGCCCGAGCCGCCCACAGACCGACCGGCGACCCGCAAATTACGCCATCCAACCGTAGCCGCACACATTATGACAGCAACTCAACCAACCGGATGAAATTCACGCAAACACGTAGACAAACTAATATTTCATATAAACAACGACGGAAATCATATAAAATACCGGATTTTCATACAAACATGACGGATTTCATTACATTCAAATGAACTACGTGGTGCTAGTTCTGGACAGCACAGGTATATAATACCTGGCCTAAATGGTCGCCCGCCGATCGATTTGTGTTGCTCATGTCCGGCAGCACGATCACCGGACTGCCGGGAGCCTTGGAGGTATATGCTTCAGCGCAAAGGATGGCTCGCTTCCCCACTGCCTAACTGATATCATTGGCTAGTGCCGAAGATGATGGTGGCCGGCACCGGTTCGAGTTCATCACTGTCCACTACTTCGCCATGGCCAGCACTGGCTCGAGTTCATCCTAACATTCCCCTCTTCCATGGATCCCATGCGGGGTCGACGAAGGTCCTCGCTAAAAAAGGATCCGGCAAGACACCTGCTGTGTACGCCGGTGTCGCCTCCGCGGTGGCCTTCATGGGACCCAAGCGGCGGCGGCCTCCCTTGTTCTACTTCTCCTTGATGATGGCGGCGGACGTGGAGGCGCTGGCCACTGACTCGTCGCTCTTCGTGCACCCAGCTACTATCGCTGCTTGCATGGTGCGGCCGCCGGCATGGGAGTCTCGGCCACGGAAACGGGAGAAGCGGTACGAGGCGGCGGCATGGACGGAAGCAACAACGCCCGTGCGCCGCTCCTCGTCGAGCTGGCCTGCAGCGGCGAGTTGCTGAACCACGCGCCGGCTTGGGGCGGCAACTGGCTCCGTCGTGCGAGGGGAGGGATGTGGATCAGCGAGCTGCATAGCTCGTATCCAGCGGGCTACCCAGCCGGCTTGGATGCGGAATAACTACTCTTCGTAAGCCATTGTAAGAGTGGACAAAATGGTGGAGGAGATAGGGGAGCGGCCCGGTCATGAATGGACGTGTGTCCAGAGTGGGTTTCTCGGCTTCCACACGGGCGGGTTTCATGAAGGCGTTTGAATGCGGCACGGAGGCGTGTTCAGCCGGGCGTGCCGCGAGTGGCGCCCTCGACTCTGACCTAGGACACCGCGCCATTCTTCCACTGACATGTGGGCTCTTTGGGTGCATGGCATGCATGTCAGTGACCCAACGCAGGCAGCGCACAGCAGAGGAACCTTTGGTGGGCTAGGGCGGTCAGAAGCGGGCATTTCATAAACCGATGATTGTTCATTGAGTGTGACATCATCTTTTTCATGTAGATAAGCCTACTATGTTGATAGCCCGTTCGATACGTTGTGATTCATAAAGACCGCTGCAAACATCAATGTTCTGCTTATCACAGATAAGATTGATTAATACCCGTAACAATCCATGTCCTTAACAAAGGGTGCATGCACGTATAGGTTGAACGTGTGTCTTGCGTCGTGTGCTGTGTGCATGCAGGCGTGCGAGTGTTGCGTGCGTGCAAGGGTACGTTTCAGTGTTGCATGCATGGGTGCGTATGTGCGTGTGTTCGTGAGTGCATGTGTACGTGTCAGTGTTGCACGCCAGCATGCGTGCGTGTGTACGTGTCAGTGTTGCACGCCTACATGCGTGCGTGTCTTGTGCGTTTGCGTGCGTGCATGTGTACGTGCGGGGTGAGGCTACACGTCAGTCGACTGACTTTTTCATCTCTGGTCATTAGATTTTCCAGCCGTTGGATACGAAATCAAGGGCCTCCAGTTTATCATCAAACTCCACCCCCCTGAGCCGCCAGCCACCACCGGCCGAACCGCCAGCCCCGCCGCCCGCGGCCAGCCCGCCCTCCCCGAAACCACTCCCACCGCCACCGGCCATCCCTCTAGCCCCCCCCCCCCGCCGAGCTTTTTCTCCGAGGATCCCCACCCCACCACCCAATGAACGCCCCCCAACCGCCAGTGACTGCCAACCAGAGGTCTCACGACTTCGAATACCCACCAACCACTAATTTATTACCATTTCTGTCCTTCATATACGCGGTGACGGGTGGGCCCTATGGTAATGTGCGCTGCAGAATGTGGACCATTTGACTGGTCAATTGATCGTGTTATCAACAAATTACGGAGCTGTATGGTGAGCCAGTGACCGTATGATCACCCTAAAATGTACTCCTATTTTATTAACACAGTACAGACTCAAACTACCATTTCTTTCTTTCATATACGGGCTGACAGGTGGGCCCCACGGTTACGCGCCCCGATGGTGCAACACTAGTTGCACCGCGTGGAACGTTTGACTGGTCAATTGATTGTGTCATCAACAAAATACGGAGTTGTACGGGTGAGCCAGTGACCGTATAATCATGATATGTATTTGTTTAACACGGTACAGACGCAAGGGCTCATATATACGCGCAAGCACTCACCGCTATAAGCGCACACACGCGAACCCTACCCCTATGAGCACCTTCGAGAGAGTGGGCCAGCATATATGATCTTGAGATTTTACGAAGTCACCATAGGTGCCTCGTAGTCGAGTGGAACGTCTCCTCCCACTGAACGTACGTCGCCGGAAAATACTGAAATTAACACAAGATAAATGCGAGCACCGGGACTTTAACCTTGGTGGGCTCGAGAAACCACTGTCCTCTAACCATCCAACCACATGTTGGTTAGCACGACAAAATGTATGTGGTGACCGTGATGAGCTTATTCTGAAGTCCAGTGACCATATCGTGCTTTCGCTTCAAATACAATGACCGTAAGTGTCGTCAACAAAATACGGAGCACGCATCAAATGCAAAGTCCGTCAGTGTCATCAACAAAATATGGAGACGTATCGTGAGCTAGATACCGTTGTACTATTGTATATGCTTATTTTCTTAGTGGCCGATTGCGTGTGTGGTGTGGTGGGCACATCATTTCTAGTTGTGGTGGGTCAACATGAAGACTCATGGGTCGGTTCCATCCTGCGCCACATATAGGTTGGACCGAGACGTGTTATACGAAGACCCATGTGGAGGACTCGGCGTACAACACGAAGCTACCAGAGTCGCGGAGGACTCTATCCCCACTGGTGATAAGCCGACTATATATGATTTGTAACCCTAGGCCCTTAGTATGTTATACAAGCTTGGGGGCTAGTTCGTCGATAGTATACACACACGCACAATGCCTGGTATTCACGTGTACTTTGTACACACCCCTATCACTAATATACAGTACCAGGAGTAGGCTCTTTCTTCAACTGCAATTGAATTCTAGCATGTGCATGTGTTTATTTCATATTATCGATCCATAGAGTGAGAGCGGTTTGAAATACAGGCAATGGATGCTTTTGCAATTCATATATAAACATTAATTAGTGCACTCCATGTTGTTAGTGTGAAGCACTTTATACATTTGTCACTTGCATGGATACATTCCAAATTGCTAGCTACGAAATAGAATACATGTCGAATTCAACATAAAGGGGGTTTCGAAGATTCGAATTCATAGGAAGTGCATTCATCTATTTGAACCCGAGATAATGGCATTTGTAAATCAGATGTAAAAGGGGGCATCAATCTTTGTTGTGAGTTTGAACATGCTATATATATTCATACGCATATCTAACTTTTTTTTGCAACCAAGGAGATTATATCTGGAACCATGCATGAACTGAGGTAAGTTGCATATTTTTTAATATATACTCGTGTACAATGTATATTCAAATGTACCCCCTCCATTCCAAAATAATTGTAGCTTTAGGATTTTCAAGAGTAAAGATTTGTGAAGTTTGACAAATCCTGAAAGTTCAATTCAAGAGAACCGAAAACGTTAAGGCCTTCTTTGGTTCATAGGATAGGAATTTTATAGGAATAGGAAAATCATAGGAAGTGAGATGACATGCATGTCAATTCCTATAGAGAAAGAGATGCCATTTGGTGCATAGGATAGGATTTTTTCCATTGAGTCTAGGCTAATGTTTTTTTCCTCCAAAACATGAAGGATTGATTCCTATCCTACATAGGAATAGGAATCCATTCCTACAAACCAAAGGGCTTCAAAGGAATGTTTCCTTTGCAAATCCTATCCTATAGAATTCCTACAAAAATCCTACAAACCAAAGGAGGCCTAATGCTTCTGCTCCCAAATATTGAACGAAGCGCCAAATAGGCCTCTGGTCACCCGAAACCGCGCGAGACTAATGTTTTGGTGGTAGGAAATTACTGTCCTGACTCTGGCCCGTGTAGCCTATCGGCCCGATGTCCAAAGGTCTAAACCGGTGTAGGTTTGTAACTTCACCAAGACGCCAGAGAAGCATTCATACGCCATGGGCGCCTACCCACGCGCTCGGCCGAAATCTACCCCGCCCACATTTGGGACACCTCACATGACTGTCCTACCCCCAACCCGCAATATGTCCGAAATTTTAGATGGGGGGAAAGTTTGTAACTTTCCCCAAATTTCAAACAAGCGCATCTCAAACCGAAACATTGTTCCCCCTTAGTTCCCCGCCTCCGTCCGTTTCCCCATTCATACTCCGTGGGCGCGAAAACGCCCTCTCCACCAGCCGCGAAACCCCAGCCTCCTCCGTCCTTCACCCCATAGCGGCCAATCCACCGCCGCCCTCCTCCATCACACCGGAGCCGGTACCCCGACGTCGTCGTCCAACGCAACCGCAACCGCAACACCCTCAAGGACTTAGCAGCTGAAGCCGAGGTAGAGCTGCCTCCACGACGCCAACGCCAACGTGCGCCATACCAGAACACTCCGACCATGCCGTCCTGCGCCTCACTCCTGTGGCTCCACTGTCGCAACCGTCCACCGCATCAGAGCTGTTCTGGCTACGCCGTCGTTCGCCGCCTCGGATCTTCTTCCCCGCCACCGACAGATGGCCACCGCACCACACTCAACAACTTGGCCATGGGTTCGTCCAAGGCTGCACCGTCCTCCACAACTTCTGGTTTCCGGCGAACAACAAGAAGATCGTCGGAAAAACAGAAGGAGGACACAGCACTGCCAGCAGAAAGAGGTACTCCTCTTCCCTTATTCGTGCAAATCTTACGTCTCCGCTCACACCGTATTCATCCCGCGAAAGAAACTAGTTGAGCGCTTCTTACTGCATCTTCTTCGTGATACTAAATGCACAAGGTTTCCTCCCTTTTACTATTTCACCTTCGCTAGAGGTCAGTAGCCCGCCTGGATTTAAATTCAGGGCCAGTCGAACCGCAATTAAAAGAAGCAGCACCCGCTTAGGCGCGCGGAGCACCTAGTCCGCCTGTTCCCCGGGGAAGCGGCGCATCGGTGTCTATCATAGGGGTGTGGGGCGCAGGAGCTGCTTGCGCCCGAACTGGAGGTCGGCGGGGCTTGAATGGATGGCCGTGGGGGCGGTGCCAAGCACGGCGGTGCGCTGAGGTCGAGGGGAGGGCGCAGGCAGGGGAGGAACACTGGGCCGATGGTCGCTGGCGTTTTGAGGAAGATCATCAACACTGACTCACTGGAGGTAGATGAAGGTGATCTGCCCATTCTTTGTACATCGGACAGTGCAGAAAAAATGGACTGACCCATTTGGTTTCAGTCGCCTGTTATTTTCATAGAATCATGTAGTAATTTAGTGTGCCAAGCATGTTGTAGATCTATCATATGTCTCCCGTCATTTATTTCTCACCGACCTGCTATCTGCTACCTTTACACTGTACTAATTGTGCACACACTTCACCCATATTCACACTATTGTTTTTTTATGCATGGGTATTACAGACTCTGACGCAGTGGTGATGAATGCAGAAAAGAAAAGATAGAAGTCGATCCAGTGTAATTCGAAGATAAGCACTAAGAGTTCCAATGCTCTAACGGGTGCAGTGTCAGCAGTTGGAGACAGTAAACTTAGCTCTGTAGTTGATGATCTCAATTGCCACACACAACCATCCCAGGTGCTTGCTTTAACTTCGCGCTGTCAAATGTGGTTGCATGTTGCATATGGTGTCTAGCTTGTATTGCTTCCAATTTGGTTAAATTGCATCTGCTTACTTTACACATTATACCTTTGATAATGACATGCCTTCCTGTTTTTGATACATACTACATATGTCTATTAACCATGTTCGTACATCAAACTAATGCTCTTTTGTATCCCTCGTCAATCACTTATGATGAGACAGTCACCCGGGTGGGTTTCTGTGAGACGCCATACTCGTTTAAAGAGTGCAGTGTCATCCTCCCCACATGATTCTCAAGAAACAGCAAGGCTAAATGAAGATAGTCAATGTAGCTCTCTAGTTGATCACCGCAATTCCCCCACACCACCATCGCAGGTGCTTGCTCTTACTTGGCAGTGTGATATGTAGTGTTCGTCTTACATGAAAGTAGTGTTCGTCAGTATCATGCATCAATGAGTTCTGAAGAGCAAATTTTATTCCTTTTTCTTGTGGGTTTGACTTGACAAGGCAAAATCAAGAAAGAGGAAGGAAAAGAGTAAGGAAGGCGATGATGGTGGTCCTCTGTAGCAACGTAAACGGAGCATCTGTACCGATTCTCCTTGTACTGATAGTGCATTACAAGGTCCAAGTCTCCGCTCCCCTACTCCACCATCCAAGGTGCTTGCTCTAACTTGGCAGTGTGATATCTGGTTGCATGTTGCATATGGTGTCTAGCTCGTATTGCTCCTAATTAGTGTAAACTGCATCTGCTTAGCTTACACATGATACATGTGAATATGACACGCTTTCCTGTTTTTGGTACATACTATATCTTATGATAAGGCACCTTTAAGTCGCCACTGTGATATTGGTTGTGTCTTGCATATGATTTCTAGCATGTACTGCTTCTAATTTGTTGAAACGCCATACAGTTTGAACTTGGCAGAGTGATATTGGTTGCATCTTTCATATGGTGTCTAGCTTGCAGTGCTTCTAATTTGTTGAAATGCCTTCTGCTTAGTTACCACATCATAGGTGTGAATATGTCACACCATCCTGTTTTTCATACATATTCCATCCTCGCATCATGTGTTTGCCTTTCATCCGAGTAGTGTTCGTCAGTATCATGCATGAATGAGTTCTGAAGAGCGAATTTTATTCCTTTTTCTTATCGGTTTGACTTCACAATGCAAAATCATTACAACTGAAGGAAATTAGTCCGGCAGTGGATGATGGTGGTCCTTCGGAGCAACTCAAACAGGGGGTCTCTACAGATTCTACTCCGCCATCCTCCCAACAAGATTCGCAAGACAACACAAGGCTGGACAGTCAACGTAGCTGTGTAGATGATGAGCACATCTCCCCTACTCCACCATCATAGGTGCTTGCTCTAACTTGACACTATTATATGTGGTTGCATGTTGCGTATGATGTCTAGCTTGTATTGCTTCTAACTTGAATTGCATCTGCTTACTTTACACATAATGCCTGTGAATATGACACGTGTTCCTGTTTCTAGAACATACGTGTACATGATGAGCACATCTCCCCTACTCCACCATCACAGGTGCTTGCTCTTACTTGGAACTGTTATACGTGGTTGCATTTTCCGTATGATGTCTAGTTTGTATTGCTTCTGATTATGTTGAATTGCATCTGCGTAGCTTACAACTTATACCTGCAATGATCACTTACCCATAAGACACATTTAACTTGGGACTGTGATGTAGGTTGCATCTTGCATTGTCCTCTAGCTTGTACTGCTTCTAATTTCTTGAAATGGCACTTACGACGAGACACTTTTTACCTGATAGGGTGATATTGGTTGCATGTTCATATGGTGCCTAGCTTTCATTTCTTCTAATTTTGTTGAAATGCCTTCCGCTTACTGTTTTTTCATACATATTCCATCCTCCTATCGTATGTGTGAATATGAAACACTGTCTTTTTTTGTATATATTCCATCCTCCTATCCCGCGCTTGCCTTACATCAAAGTAGTGTTCGTTTGTATCATGCATCAACCAGTTATGCAGAGCTAATTTTATTCATCTTCTTGTGGTTTGGACTTCATAATGCAATATTAGAAAATAGGAAGGAAAAGAGTAAGTTAGGGGATGTTGGTGGTCCTCCGCACCGACGCAAACAGAGACTCTCTAGATTTGCCACTGCTACTGCTAATGAAGTTGAAGTCCCAAGTCTACATGATGAGTTCATCTCCCGTACTCCAGGATCGCAGGTGCTTGCTCTAAGTTGACAGTGTGATAATTGGTTTCGTGTTGCATATGTTGTCTAGCCTGTATTTCTTCTATTTTGATTAAATTGCACCTGCTGAGTCTATATGTTATACGTGTGCATATGACATGGCTTTCTGTGTCTAGAATACACTTCATCTATCTATCATACCATGTTCTTACATCAAAGTACTGCTGTTGTGTATCCCGCATCGGTCACTCATGATTGGACGCTTTTAACATGGCAGTTTGATAGTGGTTGCATCTTGCATTAATTTCTACATTGTACTGCTTCTAATTTTTCGAATTGCCACTTATGACAAGACACTTTTAACTTGGCAGAGTAATATTGGTTGCATCTTTCATATGGTGTCTAGCTTGCATTACTTCTATTTTCTTGAAAATCCTTCTGCTTAGTTTGCACATCGTAGCTGTGAATATGTCATGCCGTCCTGTTTTTCTTACATATTCCATCCTCATACGGTTGTCTTACATCAAAGTATTGCTTGTCTGTATCATGCATCAAATGAGTTCTGAAGAGTGATTTTATTCTTTTGTGTTGTGGGTACAGCTTGACATGGCAAAGTCAAAAAAGAGCAAGGAAAATAATATAGTAGGGAGTGCTGTTACTCGTCGGGTGAAACGGAAAAGGTTCTTCCGTCGAGATTCTGCTGGTACTTATAGTGCAGTAGAAGGTCCAAGTCGACCGGCTAAATCTACAAACACAGTATCACCTGCTCCACCAGCTGCAGCATCCGCTTCAACTATACCAGCATCTCAACCAGTTACTCGTTCGTTTGCTCCGGAACTGGCCAGTTCACAAGCTGCCTTCACACCTAACACTACTTCCGAAGCATTGCTGACACAACAGGACTTGGCAAGATCAGATGAACCTCATGAGCATCAACACCAAGACGGTACCTGATCGAGTCAAGTTGCAGTTGCATGCTCCTTTATATGTACTCTCACAGTTTGATGTACACTAACACTTTCCATATTCGTTGTTGAACTAGCACCACGGCGCAAGCGGAAACAGACACCAGGGATAATGCTTGACAGATTAACAAAATCTAAAGGAGGAAGAATGGAGATCCATTTTGAGGCAGGTTTAAAAAGGCCACGTGATGCTACAGAGTCAGCCAAGTTAGTATCAAAGACAGCCGTTGCCATTAGGTGTCATGCATGTATCCTCCCAACGGGGATCCAGTACAGGAATGAGAAAGACAATACACAGTTTAACACCTTCCTTGACCATTTATCCATAAGTAATGTTATTCATCGCAATTAGTAATATTGTCTTGCTCTGTCCCATACTTTCTAGCTTCCTCCTAATAAGACTCACATTCTTTTTTCAACAGATGAGGTTCAAGTTGGATCCGAAAGATGATGCAACTAGACAAGCATGCACTCATGTTTTTCAGTCTTCTCTGCGACAGTATCGGTACCACCTGAGAAAGTCTCGCTTTGAAGGCAAGGCTAACAATGAAATCGCCCAAACATCTCTAGTGGAATATATTACAGATGAAGACTGGAAAGCCCTCGTTAAACACTGGTCTGATCCAAAGTATCAGGTAGGCTATATGTATTTGATCAGACCACATATTGAACTTATATTTATGTATGTGCCTTACAAGTGTATCTTCTTATAGGCTAACTATTTGAAGAACAAAACCAACCGTTCTAAAGTGAAATTCCAACAGACCACAAGATCTCGTAGCTATATGGCACACTGCGAGGCTCCTGTAAATAGCTGCTACTTCCTTCTTTTTTTGTGCCATATTATCGTATCTATATTGACTTGTTCCAAATACAGAGGAAATCCTGTGTGGACCAAAAATAACCTTAACCGAATGCAGTGCAAATCTTCAAGGATTGCCACACCAGCAAGATGAAGGGCATGAGCACACCAGTTCAAGCCGCTGTTGTAAGTCTGTACTCCTCCTGCCTTGAACTGATTGGTACTGTGATGTGTTCATTTAACTACTTGGTTTGCAGCCAATGTCAGTTACTCTGTTCACTTTTATTCACAGTTGTCTTAACGTATCATTTCACCTTACATGGTTTAAAAGAGGTGAAGGATATTCTTTTGGTCTTGATCTGTAATCTAGTTGTTATGTTCACGTGCGCACACAATGATAAAATAGCCTGTTTGTTTTATATTTGTTTTCCCATGATATGAATGATGTCATACTATGTTCATCCTACTTTAAACCATGTCTCTTTATCCTTAGATGTCAACGAATGTGAGGAAATAGACAATACAGTAGGCATGCTAAATGGACATATGTTCTGAGAGTGATTTTATTATGTAGTTGGCACTACAATACAGCTAATGTATTACAGTAGTTCACCAAAATATGTTATGTATAAACATTTAACCAACTTTGTTTGTTTTTATCTCATTACTAACTTATCTGGTACACTAATCTACTAGTTCAAACTTTCAGGAAGCTATGGAACAAATGATTGAACAGCCACAACCACCTGAAGGTGACAAGGCTACTACAGGCACAATGTCACCTCTTGCTGCATTGCGTCAGTATCTCTCCACTAACTGTGCAAAAAGCACCTTCACTACTGGAATCAGCTACTTTGCCATCTGCCAGCTCTTTGCCGTCTGCTAGCAGACGGCAAAGAAGCTCTTTGCCATCAGCTACCCGAAAGCAGACGGCAAAGAACTGGCTGATGGCAAAGAAAGCCTTTGCCATCAGCCAGTTCTTTGTCGTCCGCTAGCTGACGGCAAAGATTCTTTGCCGTCGGCTAGCAGACGGCAAAGAGGGAGGGGCCCCACTGACGAGCTTCTTAAAAAAAACTTAACAGGCCCCCCTCTTTGCCGTATGCTAGCAAACGGCAAAGAGCAAATAAGCGGACGACAAAGGGGGCGGACGGCAAAGATTTAACATATCTAACGGTGCGCCCCCCACCCCGCCTCTCTCTCTCTCTCTGTTTCTCTCCCCTGCTCCCACACGCGTGCCACCGCCACCACTACTCGCCGCCGCCGCGCCCCAGCCCCCCCGTGCCCCACCGCCCCGGGCCCGGCGCCGCCGCCCTGCCCCCCCTCCTCCACCGGCCCCCCGCCTCATCGCCACTGCCGCCCGGCACCGTCGCCCCACCGGCCCCCGCCCCGTCGCCCCCACCGCCCTGCCGTTTCAGCGCCGCCGCGCCCCGGCCCCCCGCCTCCCCGCGCCCCACCGCCCTGGGCCCGGCGTCGCCGCCCCAGGCCGCCCCGCCCCCCTCCACCGGCCCAGGTGAGCTCTACGTCTCCTCTATTTTTCCTTTTTTTCTGTTTTTTTAGTTTTAGGTTTATGTTTAGTTTAGATTTAGTTTTAGTTTTAGTTTTAGGTTTAGTTTTAGTTTTAGGTTTAGTCTTAGTTTAGTTTTAGGTTTAGATTTAGTTTTTCCCTTTTTCTGTTTTTTTAGTTTTAGGTTTATGTTTAGATTAGATTTAGGTTTAGTTTTTGGTTTAGTTCAGTTTTAGGAAAGAAAAAGAAGAAGAAGAAAAAACAGGAGAGGAGGAGAAGAAGAAGAGGAAAAAGGAAAGGAGGAAGAAGAAGAAGAGGAGGAGGAGAAGAAAAAAGAAGAAGAGGAAGAAGAAGAAGAAAAAAATAGGAGAGGAGGAGAAGAAGAAGAGGAGGAGGAGGAGAAAAAGAAGAAGAGGAAGAAGAAGAAGAAAAAAACAGGAAAGGAGGAGAAGAAGAAGAGGAAAAAGGAAAGGAGGAGGAAGAAGAAGAAGAAGAAGGAAAAAAAGGAAGAAAAGGAAGAAAAGGAAGAAAAGGAAGAAGAAGAAAAGGAAAAAAGACCCCGACCCGGCACCCCGACACGACACCGCGACCCCGAGACCCCGACCCCGACACTCAAGCCCGACCCCGACCCCGGCACCCCGACCCCGACACCCCGACCCGGAACCCGACACCCCGACCCCCCGAGCCTGACCCGACACCCCGACCCGGAACCCGACACCCCGACCCCCCGAGCCTGACCTGACACCCCGACCCCGAGCCTGACCCGACACCCTGACCCCGACACCACACCCCGACCCCGAAACAACACCCCGACACCGACATGGCACTACCCCAACATCGACACGACACCCCAATCGCGAAACAGCACCCCAACCCCGACACAGCACCCCGACACCGACAGGACACCCCGACCACCGACACCTCCCGAAAAGGTGTTCTTTGGCCTTCCAAAGGACGACGGGGTCATATATTTGTGAATTATTAGTTAGGTCATATATTTTTCGATTTTGTTATGAAAAACATCATATATAATTGTGTTGATCGTGTAGTTTTAAATGTGCAGTTGTTTCATCGCTGCGAGGTTTGGTGTTCGACGACCTCGCCGTGCGTTTGACGAGCTCTGCCCCTTCGTTCGTGGGTGAGCACAAATGACAAGTCCTCCTCCCCCATTAATTATTTGATCTATTCCGATGAAACTTGATAGCTAGCTATATATGTGTCTTGAATCATCAGTATGCGTAACCAATATGTGTCTCCCGTTCGAAAGCGTCATAGTTATAAATATGCATGCATTTGCATATTTATAACCTTGATTCTTTCGAATTGTCCAACGCTATCCATGGACAGCCCGAGTATGTGTAGATTGGGTTCGTTTTCCCATATGCTTTGCTCCGGATCCGACGCATATATTTCGTTAGTGCCTCCCCTGTTGTTCTCCGGGTACACATCCTCTCTGTTTATTGCAGAGACGTGTATCAGGAGAACAGCGGGGAGGTGCTGCCAAAATTTTGCGTCGGATCCGGAGCATAGCATGGGAAAATGAACCCAATCTACACATACACGGGTGGGATTAGGACCTATCATTACCTATTAGAGTGTAGGTTGCATGAACGTAATAAAATTGACAAAGTAGATCAACTAATGAATATATACATGGTGAATTACATATATAATTGTTGTGTGTCCAGTAGCTCTGAAAGTCAAGATGAGTGACCGTGCTTGGATGTATACCGGTCACACTGGTCAGACTGAATGGTTCACAAAAACTAAGGGGTTTGTGCAAGCCGCATTTGCAAATGGCCAAAAGAAAACCTGGTGCCCCTGTTTCCGGTTCGGCAATTGGGAAAAGAAGACAGAGGCTGAAATGGGCAAACACCTACAGAAGAGTGGTTTTACGCCCGATTATACGGTGTGGACATTTCATGGTGAGTCTGCCCAACGTGACCGAGTTGAGGTGGATCGTCTTCGCACCGACGAGCATGGTACCGGGATGGAAAACATGGTGCAAGGCTATGATGATGCTCGGGATTCGGACGAGGAGATGGAGGAATCTGCAAAGGCCTTCAATGAAATGTTGGAGTCTTCAAAACGTCCGCTCCACGAGCACACTGAGCTTTGTCAGTTGGATGCCATCTCACAAGTAATGGCTCTGAAGGCTCAGTTCAACTTGGGCAGAGAATGCTATGACGCAATTATGACAGTATTTGGACGCTTTCTACCCAAAGGCCATGTAATGCCTGCAAACCTGTACCAGTCGGACAAAATCCTCCGTGCACTGAAGATGCCCTATGAGAAGATACATGCCTGTGAGAAAGGATGTGCCTTATTTAGGCTTGACTATGCGGACTTGAACTATTGTCCCATTTGCAAGTCTTCCAGGTATATTGTGGTAGACAACGGTATGGGTGAGAAGACACAGACCAAAATCCCCGTTAGTGTTCTTCGGTATATGCCAATCGTACCAAGACTTCAACGTCTTTTCATGGTCGAAGAGACGGCCAGACAGATGACATGGCACAAAACAGGCAAAAGAACCGAACTAGATGCAGATGGGAATCTGATGATGGTACACACATCGGATGGTGTTGCGTGGAAAAAGTTTGATGAATTACATGCTGACAAAGCGGCAGATCCGAGGCATCCTCGAGTCGGCATCAGCACGGATGGGTTCAGTGTGTTTGGTATGACGGCAACCCAATACAGTTGTTGGCCCGTATTTGTCTTTCCACTCAATCTCCCCCCCCGGACAGATTATGCAAAGAAAGAACATTTTCCTGACGTTGATAATTCCAGGACCCAACTATCCGGGCAAAAATATGAATGTGTACATGCAGCCGCTTAAGGACGAATTGCAAGAAGCCTGGGATAATGGGTTCAAGACATACGACGCCTTTAGCAAACGGAACTTCATAATGCGTGTCTGGTACATGTACTCGACGCATGACTTGCCGGCGTATGCGCTATTCGTTGGCTGGTGTGTGCATGGAAGGTTCCCGTGCCCCACATGCAAGGGAGCTCTTGAGTTTCGTTGGCTTCAGGCCGGTTGCAAGTTTTCTTGCTTCGACATGCATAGACAGTTCCTGGATCCTCGTCATAAGTTCAGGAAAGACAAGAAGAACTTCATCAGGGGTAGAGTTGTCAAAAACTCTGCACCACCTGCATTGACAGGCAAAAAGACCCTGGATCAGTTAAACGCTCTCGAGCCAGATCCACAACGTCCAGGGTACTTCAAGGGGTATAATACTAAGCACGCGTGGACTCACAAAACATGCTTATGGGATCTGCCTTACTTCAAAGACCTCCTTTGCCCACACAACATCGACGTGATGCACACTGAGAAGAATATCGCCGAGGAACTTTTTGGTACATTGTTCGGCATAGATGGGAAGTCAAAGGATAATACTAAGTCTAGAGTCGATCTGGAGGCGCTATGTGATAGGCCGTTACAAAACATGAAAGAACTGAAAGGAAAGCAGAACTGGACGAAGCCAAAGGCATGGTTCAATCTTGGAAGGCCAGCTATGAGGAAAATTCTCTTGTGGGTGCAACAGCAGTTGATGTTCCCCGATGGGTATGCAGCGAATCTAAAGAGGGGAGCAAATCTTGATAAACTGAAGATATTTGGTCTCAAGAGTCATGATTGGAACATATGGATTGAGCGGGTAATGCCGGTGATGTTGCGTGGCTTCATCCCTGAGGATGAATGGCTAGTACCGGCAGAACTCAGCTATTTTTTTATGTTGTACTTGATGATGATACACTTAAGTGATATATATATTATTATTCATGTCGGTACTTTTTTTATGTTGTACTAATTTCGTTTATTCTTTGTCATGGCAGGTGTTGAAAGATGGTGGGCGCTGGTCGGGAGCGCGCCGAGGCCCCTTCTTCGTCGGCGCGTGGTGTGAGGTCTTCCATTCCACACGCACCTCTCCGCCGAGCGTTGCAGGACAGTATGGTGACACCGCCGGGCCCTTCTTCGTCGACCGCGGTGCCCAGCAGGGGACGAGGTAAGAAGAAGAGAGGAGCTGGAGCACGTGGTCGCGGGAGAGGATGTACGGTGACTGCTAGGGCACCTTCCTCGCCGCCACCCCCAGCTGTTTCACCCGAGCACGTGACTGCTAGGGTGGACTCGTCTGAGGAGGAGGCTGCACGGACTCCGGTCCACGAGCCTCCAGTCCACGAGTCTTCGGCCCACGAGTCTCGGGGCGATGGGCCTTCGGCCCACGAGACTTGGGTCCACGAGACCCCGGAGGAGCACACGTCTGGATGGGGTACCTGGCCGGGTCAGCCTGAGCATGGCGGGGAGCCGAGTGGCCATGCTGATGATGGCGGGGAGCCGACTGATGAGGAGGGGGAGGAGGGGGGCAACGTCTACCAGCGTGGTGCTACATGGCTCCCGTCCGTGCCGGTGACCCGCGAGCAGAGGTGGTTGATTTTCCCTGATGGGGAGAGGTACGTAAGTGCATTTAATATTTTTGTACCTTCTGCATTCACGTTTCTTCAAATAACTAATGCGTTGGCCTTGTCATGCTGCAGGGGTCGGGACCACCATCATAGTGTCCGCCGGCCCAACTCCGTCCTTGGAGTTCTTTGTCGGCAAAACTTCCCGGGGTTTGTCACGTTGCCTGGTGAGGGTCGGCTTCCAGAGCTTGGATTGAGCTAGGAGCACTACGTGGCTGCCCCGGCCCCGCCGGATGAGATTATCGACGGTGTCGTGTGCGACACGAGGGCAGACATGGTGATCAGAAAGTTCTGGGTAATTTCTCCTTTACACATTTAAAAATCTTCAAATAGCTAGTTATTAATTGTACTAATCAATATTGTCTCATTTGATTGCAGACACTCTACAGGTGTGAGGAGGGATACGAGGAGGACGCGGCACATGTTATCGAGAACGTCTGCAAGCGCCTACTCCAGAACTTATGGCACGAGGCTCGGGGTGCAGGCTGTTCGAGACTACTACACCTTGCATGGTATCAAGAAGTTCCTGAGTAAGGAGCAGTACATGAAGGTAATTCTTAAGGCCTTCTCTACTTAAGTTCATTCATTTAGTAATTCTTAGCCGTAGTGCTCAAGTTTCTATTTGCTAACTTAGGCGCCTCCGAGATGGTGTGCGGATCGGATGGATTGTTGGGAGGTGTTGGTCGATGAGTGGTGCTCAAAACAATGGCTAGCCCTCCACAACGAGGCCAAGGACAAATGTGCCCAAATGGAAGGTGTGCCACACCATCAAGGCAGCTCCAACTTATATCAGTTCGGGCGCAACTGGGTATGTGGTTTGCTTCATGATTCATGCAATTCATTCATCATGCTAGCTTGAGCCCTTTAATTACTAATTTTCATTGTTTCTCTCTTTCAGGCACGCTACAATAAGGCGGATAAGGTGCCAGAGGTGTACGACCTGTATGCCATGGCCCACACTGCCTCTTTCAAGAAAGTCAAGGCTTTCTCTCAGTCTGACCTCGATGATGCAAACAACTTCACCAACATCTCCTCCCACAACAAGCTCGTGAGATATAGAGATGAGGGGAAGGCGAGGAAAGGGGAGGACTTTAACCCGAGCCAGGGTCCCATTGATCCAGAGCTGGTGATGATATCTGGTGGCGGGAGGTCCCATGGCTCCATAGCCATTGGAGATGGACTTATCCGTTGTCCTAGCACTCTCCCGGAGATCAAGGCGCGCCAGTCGAGCTCCGCTCCTGAGATAAGGCCTCGTGAACGGCCAGTGCAACTCGCCATCAAGGTTAGTGATACGTACTCAGTTATCTTTCTCCATTAATTACATTGTGTGCGCTTCCATCAATGATTACAAATGGTCATGTGAGTGGTGTTGCAGGCTGCTATACAGAGTGAGAGAGATAGAACGGAGAAACTTCTGGCGGAGGCGGCGGAGAGGCAGCGGGAGTTGGAGGAGAGGACGACAAAGATGATGGAGGAGGAGAGGGCACGGAATGACATGCAGGCAAGGGCCATGTACGAGCTCCTTGTGGTAAGTTTCTTCTGCAGATTAGCCAAAACATTCATGTAGTGTTTGTCTCATTACTAACTAGTATGACTGAGTCGTCAAAACCAAATGTGCAGTCTGTGTGCGAGAAGACAGGTCAGACCGCTCCGCCGATGCCAGTGATTGCTCCTGGGACCACGGTGAGTTTTATTTGAATGGACATTACTTGCTAGTCTTAACATTTGAGTGTCATCATGCTAACAAGACATTGGAAATGATCTTTGGTGCAGCGTAACTCCAGACAAGCATCGCACGATCCTTCTCCATCTACCGACACGAGCCACCCCGCTCCTACACCTCCTGGATCTTGGTAAGTTTATCTAGTGTTTTGCTTAACACATGCATAAAGACCTAGACTTAGCTTTATTTCCTCCAATGCTTACCATAATGACCTAGACTTAGCTTCTTCTCCTCCAAAATGACTTAATAAGCTTACTGACCTCCAAAACCATCCATTTTACCTAAGTTAGCTCTAAAACGATCTGTACTTAGCTTACTTATGTCAAAAATTGCATAATTAGCTTAGTTAGCTCATAGACGATCCATTTTACCTAAGTTAGCTCTAAAATGACCCATTTTACCTAGGTTAGCTTATAAATGATCCAGTTCATCCAAGTTAGCTCAAAAATGACCCATTTTACCTAGATTAGCTCCTAAATGATCCATTTTACCTACGTTAGCTTTAAAATGACCCATTTCACCTAGGTTAACTCCAAAATGACCCATCTTACCTAGGTTATCTCATAAACGATCCATTTCAACTAATTTAGCTCATAAACGATCCATTTCACCAAGTTAGCTAAAAAACGATCCATTTCACCTAAATTAGCTCTTAAATGATCCATTTCACCTAAGTTAGCTCAAAAAGATCCATTTCAACTAAATTAGCTCATGAATTATCCATTTCACCTAAGTTAGCTCAAAAACGATCCATTTCAACTAAGTTAGCTCATAAATGATCCATTTCACCTAAGTTAGCTAAAAACGATCCATTTCACCTTAGTTACCTTAAAAAACGATCCATTTGACCTTAGTTAGCTCATAAACGACCCATTTCAACTAAGTTAGCTCATAAATGATCCATTTCACCTTAGCTAGCTCATAAACGACCCATTTCAACTTAGTTAGCTCATATATGATCCATTTCACGTAAGTTAGCTCATAAATGACATACTCTTCTTGTTCTAGTTTTCTTCTTGTTCTACTCTTCTTGTTCTACTCTTCTTCTTGTTCTACTCTTCTTGTTCTAACTTTCTTATTTTTCATTTTGCAGATTTCATTCACTTGACGAAAGCTTGCATAGATGGAGTGCTCCTTATCCCTTTCTCTGTTTCTTTTGTATCGTTGAACTATGCATGTATCGTTGGATGAAACTATTGTAATATATATGGTTGGATGCCTCTATGTTGAACTTGTTATGTATGATGGAACTATGCATGTAATATATATGGTTGGATGATGAAGTTATGTGTTGGATATCTTATATGTTTGCTCTGTAATGGCCTTTTGAAATATATCTATATATGTCATATATATTTGTGATGAAAATTGTTGGATTTAATAAAAAACAGATAAAAGAGCCAACATGGCAGGCTCTTTGCCGTCTGCCACCGACGGCAACGGGCTCTTTGCCGTCTGCCGCGGACGGCAAAGAAGACACGTGGCATCCAGCTGTGCTTCCTGGGAGCTTACCCATTTGGTCAGTTTGCCTACAGTGGCAGACGACAAAGACTTTGCCATCAGTGGCAGACGGCAAAGAACCTGCCATGTAGTGACGTGTAGATGACATCATATGGCGGACGGCAAAGACACTAGAAATTTTGCCGTCAGTGGCGGACGGCAAAGGCCTACCATTAGCCACTTAACAAACTGACAGCGCAATTATTGTCGTCCGCTCTCTTTGCCGTTCGCCGCAGACGGCAAAGGGCCTTTGCCGTCAGCCGCCAGGAAGCAGACGGCAAAGTAGCTATTTACCGTAGCCTACTTTGCCGGAGCCTTTTGCCGTCCGCGGCTGATGGCAAAGGCCTTTGCCGTCCGCCGTTCATGCCTTTGCCGTCCGCCGTGGCAGACGGCAAAATAGCTGATTCCTGTAGTGCTTCCTGCATAATTTTGGGTTGGTTGTCAAGGTAACCTCGTCCAAATCGCCTACTGAACAAAATCTTCCTGCTAGACAGAGTGATATATCTGTGCTCCAGACACAAGTCCAATCCCTAATGGACGTTGTTTCGGAAACAAGAATACTGGTTGAGAAATGTCATCAAGATATGAATGTTTTTGAAACCAGACTATTAGACATTCGCTTCGTTGTTCAAGAGCAATGGCGGAAAAAAGGTGGAGATCGTGCTGCTCCATCAGATTTTACAACCTGAAACATTAGCACTCAGGTCAAATGATCTGTGCTTCTATACATCTGATGGTGCTTTTATCTGGAAGGACTGTAAAATTTATGCCAACATGCCTTTTGTTGTATGGTTGGAATTTATTTTGTTGTGATACAACATTTATGATGCTGCCTCAGGCTGCAGTAATTACGACGCTATTTTTGTATAGTGTAGGTTTATCTTAGTAATGTATTCGGCCGAAACCTTCGTAGGAGCCCAACATGCCAACATTCGTCGGGCCCATTCCAATTGGGCTAAAAGTGATTACGGGCCAAAATTGGCATGTAGCCCACTAAAAATATCTGGGCCTAAATTAGCATAAGCTTTCATATTTTTCTGGTAGGCCTGTGCCCATAGTGGGCCTTTAACAGGCCTAAACATAATTTGGGCCCTCAGTAAAAATAGGCCGTTTACAAGTTTAAATATTTCGAGCCCATAAAATACATGGGCCTTTAATAGACCGAAAGTGAGATTGGGCCCTGATTATGCCAAATAACCCACTGGACTTTAACAGGCCAAAATTCGGTCAGGCCGTAAATGCGCCGACCTAATACACGGGCCTTTAACAGGCCGGAACTTCGGTCGGGCTAGATTATCGTCATTTTTATATGGGCCGTTAATGGGCCCGATATGACGTTGGGCCACATATGGCCCATGGTTTACGTCTGGCGTTAACAGGCCGAAAATGACAACAGGCCGAAAGTGGCCCAAAGCTATAGTGGGCCTCTAACAGGCCGAATGTCATACATGGCCGAATATGACCCAAATCCTTCATGGTCGTTTATGGGCCGAAAGTTTTGATGGCGTGTAAATGGGCCCAAATGAAGCCGGACCTATAACAGGCCAGAAATACACGAGGCCGTAATTCGGCCCAATTACTCAGCGGACTGTTAACGGGCCAGAAGTGACCATGGGCCGCGTTGATGACAAGTTTAGGACAGGCCGTTGACGGGCCAATTTGACAGAGAATGTTGGGCCTTTAGCTTGGCCGGCCATTATGGTCGACATAATCTTGTGGGCCTTTAGCTGGGCCGGCCCATTGTGGTCCGCAAAATCTTGTGGACCTTTAGCTGGGCCGTCCCATTATGGTCTGCAAAATCGTGTGGGCCTTTAGGTGGGCCGGCCCATTATGGTCCGCTAAATTTTGTGGGCCTTTAGCACGGCCGGCCCATTATGGTCCACTAAATCTTATGGGCCTTTGGTTGGGCCGGCCCATTTAATCTTTGTGGGCCACTTTTGGGCCGGTCCACGTGTCAACATATCATAGGCCCATCTCGACCGTTGGATGAGTGATATCTGTGCCAACGCGTGGATCCGTCAGCCAATGAGAATTTTACACGTGGAAAATCGGCATTGGTCGTGGCTGTAAACGGGTTATCGGATCCAAAATCCGACCCGATAGCTTAATGACGTTCCGTTATGGTGGATGCCACATGTCGGTCACCCTTGACGAAAGCACTTCTGTGAAGCGCGATTTATCATCATGGAAGTGGACACTTTCGTGATGATAATTTTGGCAATGTCATGGAACACTTCTATGACAGCACATGTATGACTATCTTGATTCTGTCATAAATTTGTCATGGATGTACATGCATGACAAAAAACGCGACCTACTGTGACAAACATGTATCATCACGGAAGTGTATTTTTTTGTAGTGGTGGGGTAGATACCGGAGGCGCGTGGTGCAGGAGAACATCAAAGCAGGGGCCCGACTGTCTTGGATTGGTGGAGGAGGATGGTGGTTACCCGCGTGAATCAGCCCCCGACCCCCCAACTCGCCTATAAAAGAAGGAGCGGGGGAAGAAGCAGAGGCATTCACCCACATTCCTCTCTTTCTCCATACTTTGTTTTCTTCTGGCCATGTTGATGAGAGGAGCTCGGGGCCAAGCTCCGGGTTCCAGCTTGGAGTTGTTGAAGATGATAATAAGAGCTCGTGCCAGCACCTGGGGAGTGAGTCTGGTCCTTGGCCTGAAAGGACACAGTGGATGCGGTCGAGGTGGCCGAGCTACTCGTGGGCCATGGAGAGGTGCGCACAGGGCCCCTGGTAAACACAGCACTGCCCCTCCCGGAGTAACCGGGATCGTTGTTGAAGATGGCGGTGTCACCCTGTCCCTCGAGGAGGGGAGTGGTGCCCCTCATGCGCCTTGGATGCTGCCATCGCCCGCAGCTTCTCCGAGGTGACGGCCCAAGGGGTCGACGTCTCCTTGGAGTGGAGGTGGTGAAGAAGGAATGAGGGAGGACGGAGAATGTGGGTGGCAGGCCGCCAGGTCGAAGTATGAAGGCACCGACGCCTTCATCTCCTACTTTAGGCCCACTGCCTCATCTTTCCGCTCCTCCTGTAACGCCCTCGATGCGGCTATATCTCCTACGTGTCGAAGCGCGACTTAGAGGCATAACCGCATTGAAAGCAATGTCGCAAGTGAGGTAATCTTCGCAAACAACCCATGTAATACAAATAAAAGGGGAAAGGATACATAGTTGGCTTACACTCGCCACGTCACACAAATATCATAAATAACATTACATTCATTCAATACAATCAGGGCCCGACTATGGTACCAAAATGAAGAACAACCCCCAAATGCGACAAAATCCCCGATCACCCCAACTGGGCACCACTACTGATCATCTGGGAAAGACACGTAGTAACGGCGAGAGTCTTCATCGAACTCCCATTTGATCTCGGTCATGTCATGTGGAACGGTATCATCGGTCCCTGCATCTGGTTTGGAAGTAATATGTGAGTCACGGGGACTCAGCAATCTCACACCCTCGCGATCAAGACTATTTAAGCTTACAGGTAAGGCAAAGGTATGAGGTGGAGCTGCAGCAAGCGACTAGCTTATATGGTGGATAACATAATCGCAAAAGAGAGCGAGAAGAGAAGGCAAAAGCATGGTCAAAAAACTATGATCAAGAAGTGATCCTAGAACAACCTACGTCAAGCATTACTCCAACACCGTGTTCACTTCCCGGACTCCGCCGAGAAGAGACCATCACGGTTACACACGCTGTTGGTGCATTTTAATTAAGTTAAGTTTCATGTAATCTACAACGGACATTAAAAAATTCCCATCTGCCCATAACCGTGGGCACGGCTTTCGAAAGTTCAAATCCCTACAGGGGAGTCCCAACTTAGCCCATCACAAGCTCTCACGATCAACGAAGGATATTCCTTCTCCCAAGACAATCCGATCACACTCGGCATCCCGGTTACAAGACATCCTCGACAATGGTAAAACAAGTCCAACAACACCGCCCGAATGTGCTGACAAATCCCGATAGGAGCTGCACATATCTCGTTCTCAGGGCACACTCAGATTGTCCAAACTTCCGGTAGGCCAGCCCAGAGTTTCCCCTTGTGGCCACTGGCGGCAGACGAGGTGGACCAACACTCAGAGGAGCACTGGCCCGGGGGGTTTAAATAAGATGACCCTTTGGCTCCGGAAACCAAAGGGAAAAAGAGGCTAGGTGGAAAATGGTAAAACCGAGGTTGGGCATTGCTGGAGGAGTTTTATTCAAGGCGAACTGTCAAGGGGTTCCCATTATAACCCAACCGCGTAAGGAACGCAAAATCCGGGAACATACCACCGATATGACGGAAACTAGGGCGGCAAGAGTGGAACAAAACACTAGGCATAAGGCCAAGCCTTCCACCCTTTACCAAGTATATAGGTGCATTAAGATGAACAAGATAATATTGTGATATCCCAACAATAAACAAAGTTCCAACAAGGAACGAACTCCAATCTTCACCTACAACTAGCAATGCTATAAGAGGGGCTGATCAAAGCGGTAATATAGCCAAACAATGGTTTGCTAGGACATGGTGGGTTAGAGGTTTGACATGCCAATATGGGAGGCATGATAAGCAAGTGGTAGGTATCGTAGGATAGGCATAGCAAAAGAGCGAGCATCTAGCAAGCAAAGATAGAAGTGATTTCGAGGGTATGGTCATCTTTCCTGCAAAGTTCTCTAAGTTGACTTGATCCTTGTAAACGAACTCAACGGGATCCTCATTCACGAACTCGTCTCTCGGATCTACCCAAACAAGAACAACAAGCAAAAGGAGCACAATCAACCACGTGCCATGCTCAAGCAACATGATGCAAACATGGTATGATATGCGGGATGCGGTATGTGATGCATATGCAAGATTTGCAAAGGAATGATTGAAACTGGCCTCAACATGGAAATCCAAGAGTTCCACTGGAAAGGTGAGTTGATTTCGGTAGAAATCGATATAAAGATCACCAGAATCGGATGCACGGTTTGGAAATGGCAAGCAAAACAAATATGGCACTGGTCTGCGAAAATCAGTAAGTAGCCATTTAAATGCATCAAGTAAAATATGCTACAGCACTCAAACATGGCAACAAAATACATGGCAGGGATCCACTCATGAATCTTGACAAAAGATGAACACTAAGCTACGGCTAATTCATCCATTAACAGGTTCAAACAAGCATGGCAAAAGTGCAAATGATAACATGTTTCAGACTTAGTGAAATTAACACAAGCCTGGAATTTATCAGCAGGAAGCAATCTTTAGAGCATGAAAACTACATGCTACAGGAACATATCATGGCAAATCAAGGCATGGCATGAAGCTACTCTAAGCACATAACAAAAGTACCTTAGTGACCTTGAGCCAAAAGGGATCAGAAAATTCAATTGCAAGCATGTGAACATAGGAAAAACATAAACAGATTCAGACTTGGTGAAAAACTGGAGCATGCGAAACAGTTAATGGGTAGGCATGTTTACGAGCTCGATGCACTCACTACAGAGCATGGCATGACAAACTAAGCATACACCCATCAAGAAGACATGGCATAGAAGCTAGACATGGCAAGAACAACATCATAGCTTGCACGGATCAACGGCACCACCCTCGGCAAAATCGCTAAACATGTCAACAATCTGCCAGGATCATTTTATAGCAAAAGTAGAGCTCGATTGACTCAAGCTAGGGTGCTCCATAATTTCAAACAAAGACATGGATGGATATAGCACCACAATGTTAACTAAACATCCTTATTGATCGTCCTCAAAAGAGGGACGGATCACTAGGAAATAACATGAACATATGGCATAAAAACAATATCAGGACAAGGGCTTAGTGAAATTCTAAGTCCTTGAAATCAGCATTACCGATTACGCTACTTTGCAAGCTTGTGCTAGTCACCACAAAGATCACAAAAATAGATGGCATACAACCCTGTAAGTATGGCATGGTATATAACAAAACACATGTAGAGCTCAGGATCATAGAATGCACACATTAATCATGGCAAAAATGACAAAATGCCATTTGCTGAAACAGATCTGACAAATTCATCACATAGCCCTCTTCCAACAGCATTTCGGGCATCCAGATGAGCTCAAATGAAAATAATGCAATGAGATGAAATGATGTACTCGTCGAGACGAACATGTTGATATGCTACACGCACGAATCGGAGCTACGGATGCAGAGTTATGGCATGCGGAAAAAGATAAAAATTAGGGTTACGGGATGAAAAGGTCAACCCTCGCATTTTTTGATCTGGATCTGGTCGATCTACTATAGCAGCAGGGCACGCGACCTGAGGATGACCGACCGGAGTTGTGGTCGCCGGATGGAGGAAACCGGCCGGACGGCGAGGACTTGGGCGGCGCGGCCGGATCCCTCCCACGGCGGCAGCGGCGAGGACTAGCGGCGAGGCGACGATGGCCGGAGCGGCGAGCTTTGCCGGAGACGCGTGGCGGCGGGCCGGACTCGAGGCGGAGCGGGGCGGCGCCGGGCGGAGAAGCAGGCCGGCGCGGGCGCAGCTCCCTAGCGCGGGCGCGGACGGCGGACGACGCGGGTCGGGGAGGGCCCGCCGCGGGCCTTGCGGGCTGGCGGTGGAGGAGGCCGGCCGGTGCCACGTGGCACGTCCCGATTGGGCGCGGGGGCGGCGGCGGCTTTGTCCTGCGGAGGCGGACGTGTCCGGCCGCACGGAGAGGAGCGGGGCTAGGGTTAGGGTGCGAATTAACCCGGAATTTCGGGGGAGAAGGCCTTTTTATAGGAAGGAGGAGCTAGGAGGCTCCAAATGGAGTCCGGTTTTCGGCCACGTGATCATGATCGAACGCTCTAGGAGATAGGAGAGGTTTAGGTGGGTTTTGGGCCAAATTGGAAGGGTGTTGGGCTGCAACTCACATGAGGCCTTTTCGGTCCCTCGGTTAACTGTTGGAGTATCCAACGAAGTCCAAATGGCACGAAACTTGACAGGCGGTCTACCGGTATTTAAACCAAGGCCGCATGACAAGTCTCGGTCCAATCCAGAAATATTTAATGCCCACACACGAAAAGAGGTAGAAAGGACCACCGGAGGACATAGGAGCGTCGGAATGCAAAACGGACAACAGGGAAAATGCTCGGATGCATGAGACGAACACGTATGCAAATGCAATGCACATGATGACATGATATGAGATGCATGACAAAGACAAAACACACGGAGACAAAAACCCGACAATGATGAAATAAAATAACTTAGTGCCGGAAACGACAAGAGTTGGAGTACAGAGAAGGTAAATTACATCCGAGGTGTTACACCTCCCCTCTCTCCCTGGCACCATCATCACCGGTCTTCCAGTAGCCGGGGAGAGGGTCGCTCTCTTGGGGCCGTCTGCCTCCTCTAGCAGTCTTCCAGCTGAGCCCCGGCAGCCTCTCCCGTCGGTGCTTACACTGGGGCTTCTCGCCGACCCAGGAGATGGTGACCATAGGAGTGTTGGGCAGCTCCTTTCGCTCCCCCTCCTTTGCAGCCTCTCCACTATAGATCTTGTCAGGATGTGCCCGGCAGGACCTGATGGGATTGATTAGGGCCTTCCCGTAGGCTCTCCTTTTGCCCTCTTCCCCTTCCATCGTAGTGCCTGGGAGGAGAGGGACAAGAAAGGGATCACGGGGCACTTATGTTTTTTAGCTTAAAATCTGTAGGCACTTGCCAAACTTTAGTTCAATAAATAATGTAATTTTTGAATCCATGTTTATGTTCTGTGAGATTTGTACTTGTTTACCAGCATATTAATGAAAAAGATGAACTTTGCGGGGCACTTGTGCATGTAAGATAACCATGCAGAGGTGAAATGTGTGACGCCCCCAATTCGACCGTACACTAATCATACACGCAAACGTGTATGATCAAGATCAGGGACTCACGGGAAGATATCACAACACAACTCTACAAATAAAATAAGTCGTACAAGCATCATATTACAAGCCAGGGGCCGCGAGGGCTCGAATATAAGAGCTCGATCATAGACGAGTCAGCATAAGCAACAATATCTGAGTACAGACATAAGTTAAACAAGTTTTCCTTAAGAAGGCTAGCACAAACTGGGATACAGATCGAAAGAGGCGCAAGCCTCCTACCTGGGATCCTCCTAAACTACTCCTGGTCGCCATCACCGGGCTGCACATAGTAGTAGGCACCTCCCGAGTAGTACTAGTCGTCATTGACAGTGGCGTCTGGCTCCTGGACTCCAACGTCTAGTCACAGCAACCGGGTAAAGGAAGGGGGAAAAGGGGGAGTGAAGCAACCATGAGTACTCATCCAAAGTACTCGCAAGCAAGGAGCTACACTACATATGTATGCATTGGTATCAAATGGAATAAGGGTATCATATGTGGACTGAACTGCAGAATGCCGGAATAAGAGGGGGATAGCTAGTCCTATCGAAGACTACGCTTCTGGTAACCTCCAACTTGCAGCAGGAGAAGAGAGTAGATGGTAAGTTCACCAAGTAGCATCGTGTAGCATAATCCTAACCGGTGATCCTACCCTCGTCGCCCTATGATAGAGCGATCACCGGTTGTATCTGGCCCTTGGAAGGGTGTGTTTTATTAAGTATCCGGTTCTAGTTGTCATAAGGTCAAGGAACAACTCCAAGTCGTCCTGTTACCGAAGATCACGGCTATTCGAATAGATTAACTTCCTTGCAGGGGTGCACCACATTTCCCAACACGCTCGATCCCATTTGGCCGGACACTCTTTCCTGGGTCATGCCCGGCCTCGAAAGATCAACACGTCACAGCCCTTCCTAGGCACAACAGAGAGGTCAGCACACCGGTCTAAATCCTATGGCGCAGGGGTCTCGGCTCATCGCCCATTGCACACCTGCACGTTGCGTACACGGCCGGTGAGCAGACCTAGCCTCCCTTATACAAGAGTAGGCGTTCCAGTCCAACCCGGCGCGCGCCGCTCAGTTGCTGATGTCACGAAGGCTTCGGCTGATACCACGACGTCGAGTGCCCATAACTGTCCCCGCGTAGATGGTTAGTGCGTATAGGCCTGTAGACAGACTCAGATCAAATACCAAGATCTCGTTAAGCGTGTTATTTTGAAATAACCACGAACGCCGACCAGGGCCAGGCCCACCTCTCTCCTAGGTGGTCTCAACCTGCCCTGTCGCTTCGCCACAAAGATCCACACAGAGGGCTGTTGGGAAAGTATGTCCTTCCAGCCCCCAATTCGTGAATCAACCGCGGGTACTCCTCGAGCCAACCCAACTATAGTTATCACATGTAGATTGTATAAAGTATATAGTATATACCCGTGATCACCTCCCGAGTGATCACGGCCCGATAGTACAGCATGGCAGACGGACAAGAATGTATGGCCACTGATGATAAACTAGCATCCTATACTGAGCATTAGGATTGCGGTAAAGGCAACAACAGTAGTAGCAAGGACAGGCTATGCATCAGGATAGGATTAACGGAAAGCAGTAACATGCTACACTACTCTAATGCAAGCAGTATAGAGGAGAGTAGGCGATATCTGGTGATCAAGGGGGGGGGCTTGCCTGGTTGCTCTGGCAAGAGAGAGGGGTCGTCAACACCACAGTCGTACTGGGTAGCAGCGGCCTCTGTCTCGTAGTCTATCAGAGAGAAGAGGGGGAAGAAACAATAAATATTAAGCAAACAGATGCATAGCGATGCATGACATGACAAGTAGTGGTGCTAGGGATGCCCTAACGCGGTATGAGGTGGTACCGGTGAAGGGGGAAATATCCGAGAAAATATCCCCGGTGTTTCACGTTTTCGGATAGATGAACCGGAGGGGGAAAGTTGCGTGTTCGCTATTCTAGGGATGCATGGCGGACGAACGGGCTGCGTATCCGGATTCGTCTCGTCATTCTGAGCAACTTTCAAGTACAAAGTTTTTTGATCCGAGCTACGGTTAACTTTCTATGATTTTTCAAAGTTTTAATATTATTCTAAAATTATTTTTAATTCGAAAATAAATGCTAAATTGCTAGGCGCACCCAGCAGAGTGTACACAAAAGTGTACCCAGTGGCTGACAGGTGGGCCAGAGGGACCCAGCCAACGAGTCAACGTTTGACTGGTCAACAGGGGTGGGACCCCCTATCATTGACTGTTTTAGTCTACTCTAACAGTTTAGTTAGTTTAGTTAGCTGATTAGTTTAATTAATTAAAATTTATTAAGTTAATTATTTATTTAATTATTTTTATTTTTATTTTTATTTTATATATTTTTGTTCCTTTTTTTAAGTAGGACATGGGGCCCGCTGGCAGTGACACCAGGCCAGCGGGGCGGGGTGTGTTAACGGGGCGGGTGTGGGCGCTGGCGCCTGCACTTGAGGCCACCAGAGGCGAGGCAGAGGGCGCTGCCGGGACCTCGGCTTCGGCCGGAGTGGCGCCGGAGCGAACGGCGGGGTGAGCTGCGAGCCGCGGTGGCCAGTGGCCGCGGGCGAGGTCAGGGAAGACGAGGCACGGCGCGGGAGGAGCGGCGCGGGGGAGCGCGGTGATGGTGCGCACGGGAAGCCGGCCGGGCGAGCGGGATGCGACAGCAGGCAATGACAGGTGTGGCTGTGGGTGGCGGGGAGTAGCTCGCTGCGCGCGGGAGGAAAGCGGGGCGGCGCGCGCGGTTGCGGCGCAGGCAGGCAGCGGGGCGCCGGCGGCTAGCACGGCCGGAGGCAGCGGCGTGCTTCGACGGGATTGGAGCGGCGGCGAGCGGCGCATGGGAGGGCGGCAGCCGCGGGCGATGTAGGGAATGGCCGGGCGTGGGTCAGCGCGCGTGGCAGCGGGCACCGGGCGCGCGGGATGGATGCAGGCGATGCGGGGGCGACGAGCGGGATCTGCGACGACGAGCGCGAGCGCGCGCGCAGGCGGGGTCGCGCGAGTGAGAGAGAGAGGGAGAGCTCATGGGGGAAGTAGGGTTCGGGGCAGCGGGGCTCGTGGGGGTTGACGGGGACGACGACGATGGGGAGGCAGACCGGCGGAGGAGCTCCGGCGTCGAGCGGCAGGGCGGCGTCGACAGGGGTGTGGCGTCGGGGCGGCGAGGTCAGGGCATCACGCCCCGATCCAGATCCAGCGCGGGGGGGGGGGGTGGGGTGCGAGGAGTGGGTGGGGTTTGGTCAGGGTGGGGTTAATGGGGGGAGTGGGTGGCCGGTTGGGCCGGCCAGGCGGCCTGGTGGCCAGCTGGGCCACGGCCCAGCAGGGAGGGGTTCCCTCTTTTTCTTTTTTTGCATTGTTTTATTTTTTGTTTTTATTATTTTATTTCTTTACTGTTTTCTTTTAAAGTTTCATTTAATTTTTGTTTTATAAAATACGAAGTGAGCAACTAAATTATTTTACTAATTGGTCTATTGCCACAATTATTTTGGCACACTAGTAAATTAGTTATATAAATGTAACTTTATAAAGGCATTAAATTAATTATTATGTCCTCTGTTTTGGTTGTTTTAGTGCATTAAAATATTATAAGAAATGCTGGTTTCTCCAACATTACTACATAAGATTTATTTGACACAACCCGAACATTTTTGTTTTAATTTTTGAAAACTTTTGTTGTTTGCCTCACTTTTAAATTGAATTCAAATCAGTTTCGAACTAATGCGAGATTAGCCATAGTAATCGAGGTGACATGGCATCATTAGCGGAGGGTTACTGTAGCGTAACTATCCGGGCGTCACAATTCTCCTCCACTACAAGAAATCTTGTCCCGAGATTTAAGAGGTGGAATAAGGGGGAAAGGTCTGGTTACGAAATCCTAACGAATCTTCTCGGCATTGGTTGGTCTTCTCGAGGTGGTCGATCCATAGCGCTGATGTCTTCATTCCTCTGCTTCAGGTCATCATGATGAAGTTGTCATCCTTCCTTCAGGATCTTCACCGTACTTACGAAAGGGTAAGAAGGGAAAACTGGGACCTGTGGGTTATGGGCCCACCATGTGGGTCAAAAGTAGGAAGGGGGATGACGTCTTGCATCATCATGTAAG
Source organism: Triticum aestivum (assembly GCF_018294505.1). Taxonomy (NCBI): domain Eukaryota; kingdom Viridiplantae; phylum Streptophyta; class Magnoliopsida; order Poales; family Poaceae; genus Triticum; species Triticum aestivum. Next base: position 389,012,789 of record NC_057809.1, on the reverse strand, counting down.
CAAGGCATGTCAAAGGATAGACTATCGATTATGTCGGCAACAACCATTGGTACCAAGGGCGAGGGACGAAGAGAACCATTTTCCTGCTCGTTGAATGAGGCAGGCCAATAGGCAAGGTTCTCGTCCATCGGTGGTTACCGGAATGTCATCAACAAAAGTAACAGGGTCTTTCTGACAGAATTGTACATCGAGAAGTTTACATAAGCAGGATAATATTACTGCTTAGATCATATAGAACACCAGAAAGGTCAAACAAACCAATGGAAAGGAAAATGTGATCATCAGGTTAAACAGAACAATGGAAAGGAAAAATGTGTTTAAACACATATTTCAGGGGTATATCCTTCCCAAGGACAAGCGGAGCATGATATCCTTGACAGGATATAATGTAGAAAACTCTTTAGGTAAGGAGAGAGAAATTTCATGACTTTATCCATACAGCGGTGTTTGGATAATTGAGCAGGAAATATTTAACATTAGTCTTTAAATGTTTTTGTTGATAATTGGAGTAAAATATATATGCTTCGAGATAGCATTGACATGGACTTCAGGCAAAGGTCAGACTTTTGAAACACAAAGGATCCATCATTAAGAGAAGTAGAGGAAGAGGAGGTGGCTGATGGACTCAGCAATAATTCAACGAGGTATCCAAAAAGATGGATTTGCACAGTTATGTGAACAACAAGAAAACATTTGTCGGATCAAATGATATAATGAGGTATGCTCAAGGAAAAACATACACAATTAAACATTAGTTGAAAAGGGTGCCCAAAGTATGGCGTTAGGTAGCATGATCAAATGTTAGAATGGTGATTTAGTGATCAATAGTCTAAGAATGAACATTCGACAATGAACTTCAAAGCAATATGGTTGCTAGAAGGGCAGAATCCAAACAGCACCGTTCACCTGTTGGTATCCCGGTTAGAACCAACACGGTGACCATGAAAGAAAGGTGATGGTGAGAAGTATTACCTGTATCAAGAATCCTTAAGATGTGGTGAAATTCTCACGACATTCTTGACATATAAGATAGTAATACTCCAAAGTAAAGAAGAAGAATTGCTGGATAGAAAGGATCTCAAGGAATAAGTTTGTGTTGGAGGGAAGTTAATAAAGTGGTCGATGATAACACAAATCATCGAGGGCAAGGATGGTATTTTTCATAATGAACTCAATTGACATCCTGAAAGAGCTCAGAATGCCGATGATGATCATGACACAATTGTTGAGAGATTTCATGAAGATGAAGCGAAAGGTTATTGAACCCAAGGGTATGTCACAAACTCGAAACCAAGCTTGTGGTTTAAGGAGAATGATATGATGAGGAAACTCGACGTAAGCTTAGCTCATCATCGAAAATTGTGCTCCGGGAAGAAGGACCAGGTAGCATAGTTAAGAGCAGCACGATAGGGATATAGCCGATCAAGCAAGGAATGACTTGAAGGATTATTAAACTCATAAGCAACAAAAATATTTAGGGTTATTAAATCGGAGTGCAGACTCGATTCACTATTCGGTGTTCTCGATTGACGACAACCCAGAACCTACGAACAATTGGATCCGGTGAGTGATAATAGTTGATGAAGAACCCATAAGAAGTTATTATGTCCCATGATATTCTCGAGATACCAGGGTGTAATATTTGATGGTAGATCAAAGTAAAGGTTGGACTGGTGTATTTGTCCACACAAAACAAGTGCTTAAACTTGCCCGAGAAATGGGATCAAAGAAGAACATATGGTTGGAACCACGATTGCAAGGATCAATTCACAGATACCAAATGATATTATATCAAGGAGATAATTATTATTACAAGAAGCTTCCATGATAGGATATACATCGTGTCCATGGGCATGAACACAAGTTCAAGGTCGACTCCCACTTCTTCAATGCATAACCTTTCATTCACTGCTCAAGATAAAAATGATTTCGGTGTCAAAACCTACCTGGTGAATTACCAGAGGAGTATGACCCATGAAAACTTTCGAGTTCACACAGATTAAGAAAGGCATAGGTTCAACCCGTTAGGGTATCGTGGAAACATATACCATAAGCTTCAATCGTAAATACCACCAGCTCGAAAACAGAGCATGGTTGAGAAAACAGAGGATACAATTTACCAAAAGCATTATGTATCAGAGGAAAGGCTCACGAGGTTATTGAATAAGGAGGACACTGTCGAATAATAATCCAATAAAGGATCTGACGGTCCATAGTGGAGCTGATGTGAGCATCGGCACACAATCAGTTGAAGAAAGGATGCAAGGGCATCAGATTATAGAACACCTGAATGATTCGATGCTTAGATATCAAAGGAATTATGATTTCCAAATAGAAGGATCAGAAGCAGACGCTCTGATCAAGGGTGGATAAGTTCAATAGACCTAAGGGTTCAATTGACGGCAAATAGATTGGTTGAGAACAAGCTCATGTTCAAAAATGACGTCTGAGCCAGAAAGATAATTTGAAAGAATCAACTAATGATTGCGTTAATTCGCACTCATGTTGAGTCAATAGGATCAAAATGACGGTGTCTAAGGATACTAACGAATATTGCCAGACATATGGAAAGCATCCATAATGCAAGCAGACAAGTATTGCAGAGCAATAAGCTACTAAGGATTTTTGGAGGATCGAATAGTATTTCGAAGAACATTATGAAACACATGAACAACTGGGGGATGAGCGGATACTTGATAAGTGCGAGAATTATCCATAGGGGTATTCAGGTGACAAAGAACAACAAGGCAGTAAGCTTAAAGCATTATCGAAACAACGATGAGTATTTCGGGGTATCTTGTAATAACAAGACCAACTGGGGATGCATGTAAGAATAACAACTGCAAGTAGTTACCCATAAGGGTTGACGGTGGAAGGGGAATTGCAAACACGATGAGCATAAGTTCTCGGGATATCACCGGAGAGTATCTTCAAGGTCTTCACGTGCAGCAGACGATCATCAGTAATAAGGGGCTCTCCGGGTGAAAGTGATAACGAGATCCTAATGTTAGATTTAGCAAAATTCATTTAACCAGAATAGAAGAGAGATTAGAATCCCAGAGTATAGACAAGGAGTAAAAGATCCTAATACCACCGAATGGCGATGTGGGCCCATAAGCCACACAACCATGTTAGTAAATGTTTTTCAACGACTAGACTCGACTTCGGCCAAGGAGTGTGGAAGGGGGATTCCTACAGGCAGTCGGCTCTAATACCAACTTGTGATGCCCCCAATTTGACCGTACACTAATCATACACGCAAACATGTACGATCAAGATCAGGGACTCACGGGAAGATATCACAACACAACTCTACAAATAAAATAAGTCGTACAAGCATCAAGATCAAGGACGAGTCAGCGGAAGCAACAATATCTGAGTACAGACATAAGTTAAACAAGTTTTCCTTAAGAAGGCTAGCACAAACTGGGATACAGATCGAAAGAGATGCAGGCCTCCTGCCTGGGATCCTCCTAAACTACTCCTGGTCGCCGTCAACGGGTTGCAGTAGTAGTAGGCACCTCCCGAGTAGTAGTAGTCATCGTCGACAGTGGCGTCTGGCTCCTGGACTCCAACGTCTGGTCGTAACAACCGGGTAAAGGAAGGGGGGAAAGGGGGAGTACAGCAACCGTGAGTACTCATCCAAAGTACTCACAAGCAAGGAGCTACACTACATATGCATGCATTGGTATCAAATGGAATAAGGGTATCATATGTGGACTGAATTGTAGAATGCCAGAATAAGAGGGGGATAGCTAGTCCTATCGAAGACTATGCTTCTGGTAACCTCCAACTTCCAACAGGAGAAGAGAGTAGATGGTAAGTTCACCAAGTAGCATCGTGTAGCATAATCCTAACCGATGATCCTCCCCTCGTCGCCCTGTGAGAGAGCGATCACCGGTTGTATCTGGCCCTTGGAAGGGTGTGTTTTATTAAGTATCCGGTTGCAGTTGTCATAAGGTCAAGGTACAACTCCAAGTCGTCCTGTTACTGAAGATCACGGCTATTCGAATAGATTAACTTCCCTGCAGGGGTGCACCACATTTCCCAACACGCTTGATCCCATTTGGCCGGACACACTTTCCTGGGTCATGCCCGGCCTCGGAAGATCAACACGCCGCAGCCCTACCTAGGCACAATAGAGAGGTCAGCACGTCGGTCTAAATCCTATGGCTCAGGGGTCTGGGCCGATCGCCCATTGCACACCCGCACATTGCGTACGTGGCCGGTGAGCAGACCTAGCCTCCCTTATACAAGAGTAGGCGTTCCAGTCCAACCCGGCGCGCGCCGCTCAGTCGCTGACGTCACGAAGGCTTCGGCTGATACTGTCACATCCCTAGCTGCTGGTAGTGCTCTAGGCTAGCCTCATGTGTGCATCATGTCTATATTTTCGAAACTTGAACTGAGGAATTTTGGAAGCCTCAAAAACTTAAATAAAAGAGAGGCAAAAACCCTAGAAATCTCATTCATTGCTCCAAAAATGCCCTTTTAAATGTTTGATAATTTTTCGTAAGGGTTCTGGTCCCAACCAAAATATTGAACATCTTTAAGGATTTATTTTTGGGACTTTGGATTTAATTCATTAGCTATTTGAATTTGAATTATATTCATATAATTAGAATATAATTTCAAATACCCCTGAAATATTTTATAAGCTTTTGGAAAAGTCCATCTAGCAATATAAAATATTCAGAGGAGTTTTTGGCATTGTTTGAATTATTTTAAATTCAAAACAGTGGCAAAATAAATTAAATAAAACAAAACAGAAGAAAAAAATAAAACAGAGCAGAAAGCCACCTGGGCCACTTACCTGGCGCCACTTACTGGCCCAGCTCCATCTGGCCGGCCCAGCCCACCTCCTCCCCCTTGTCCTCTTCCTCCTCTGCCAGGAGGACGAACAGAGGCGAGGCGTGGCGCGTGCCCGAGAGGCCTCGGCCACCTCCTGCTTCCCGGCCACCTCCTGCTTCCCCCGGCCTCCCTAGCAACGCCACGACGACGCCTCGTGCCCCCTCGCCCCTCTTCCTCCCTCGCTGCTCCCTCTCTCTTCCCCGAACACTCTCCCCCTCCTCTGTTCCCCTCACCGAACGCGCCCGCCGCCGCCGACGAGAACCACCGCGGCCAGGGTCTCTCCCTCGTTCCCTTGAGCAGCCCAGAGGCTCCGCCTCGACCCCCTCTTCCTCTCCACCGAGCCACGAGGTCCCGGACGCGCTGCAACGCCGCCACCATCGCCGTTCCCCTCGTCGGCCACCGGAGATCGCCGCCGTCAATTCTCCGTCGCAGAAGCGTCCCCGAGCCCACTGAGCCACCCTGCTGCCTCCCTGTGAGCTTACCGTCGTTTCCCCTCACCTCTCTCTCTCGCGCGCGCCCTGTAGCCGCCGCCCCACGAGCACCCGAAGCCGCCGTCCGCCATGGCCGGCGAGCTCCGTGCCCCGAGCACCTCTGCCTCGCATAGCAGCTCCGACATGCTCCTGCCGCCCTTTAGGTGCTGCCTAGCACCTCCGTTCACCCACCTATGAGCTGCAGCACCGCGCCCGCACTTAGCCGAGCTCCGGCCGCCGCGGAAGTGGACGCCGCCGTCGATCTGAGTCGTCTCCGGCAACCCCCACTAGCACCAGAGGACGCGGACGAGGCTCGGGGTTCCAACGGTGCCATCCGCGCCTCGATCCGTGGCCTGTGCTGCGATTCCGCGCATCGCCGCCGTCTCGGGCCTCGCCGGCGTCATGTCGCCGGTGGATTAGCCCCGGTTGACCAGGGATTTGACCCCCCCTGGGTCACTGACGTGTGGGCCCGTCCCCTGCTAACTCTTGGTTAAGTTAATAACTAATTTTAATTAAGACACTGACTCACTGACATGCGGGCCCCGCCTGGCTAACCAAGTTAGTTAGGGTTAATTTAATTAGGTTAGTTAGTCCAGACACTGACACGCAGGGCCCACAGGTCAGTTTGACCTGGACGGCGCCCGTTGACCTGCTGACGTCACGGTGACGCACTGCTGACGCAGTAAATGTTTTCTGGAATTTAAATAAATCTTAAATGATTTATTATTTTCAGAAAATGCCCTATACTTCAATAAATCATAGAAATTCAACCGTAACTCCAAATCAAATAATTTATATATGAAAAATTATCAGAAAAATTCAAGGAATCCATCTGTACCATTTTCATGCATGTTAGAACAACTTATAGCTGCTGTTTAGCACAAATCAATTAAATGGCATTTGAATAATCACATATGGAGTTTGAATTTGAATCTTGTATTCAAACCAACTTCATTTAAATCATAGCTAGCTGCATTAGCTCAAACCACAGCATATTGCCATGTCACACTCATGCATCATATTGTTGCATTGCATTGATTGTGTTCTTTCTGTGTTGCCGGTATTTGTCCCCTCTCGATAGACGTGATACCGATGATGTGATCGTTGACACTGATGAAGACTCAATGCTATCTTCAGAAGTGCCAGGCAAGCAAAACCCCCTTGTTCATTCCGATAAAATCCCACTCTCTCGCTCCTGCTCTCTTTTACTGCATTAGGACAACACCGATTCATCTGTTACTTGCTGCGGTAGCTGAACCCCTTTATCCTTTGCATGACCTGTCATTGCCACAGTAAATAGATGAAACCCACTAGCATGAGTAGGAGTTGTTTGAGCCCTGTTGTGCCTACTCATTCTTGCTTGTTTGTCATGCCTGCTACTGCTTAGAGTTGAGTCAGGTCTGATTCATCAGGGATGAATCAGAGGTGTGTGAACATGTTCTACTGTGTGTGAGCTAAGTGTGTGAACACGATTTGGTAAAGGTAGCGGTGAGAGGCCATGTAGGAGTACATGGTGGGTTGTCTCATTGCAGCCGTCCTCAGGAACTGAGTTCTGTGTTTGTGATCCATGATTCAGCTACTACCATACATTGGGCCCTGAAATATGACCCCGCTCGACTTCTTATTCACCCTTGTCCTCTGTCCAGGAGTTGCAAGTAGTTTCTGGTGTTTGTAGTATGCTGGAGGCCGTGGACAGCGCTGACCGTAGGGGTGGGCTGTGATGCGGTAGGCACGTGGCCGGGTAAACCGGGCGCCCGTTTGGTGTCACGGAACCCTGTTCACATCGTTTGGGGCTGTGAGCGAAACTCCGGCCGGATCTCCTCATGGATGGAACCCGAATAGGCGATAAACCTGGACTAGAGACTTGAGTGTTTAGGTAGGTCGTGGTCTACACCCACGTCGGCTTTCGCTTGAAGTCTGCCGAGCACATGTCGTGTGCAGACGCTAAGTGGTGGAAACATGTATGAAGAAGTACACCCCTGCAGGGTTAATATCATCTATTCGAATAGCCGTGTCCGCGGTAAAGGACTTCTGGGTTGCTTATATCAGTTCATAGACAAGTGAAAGTGGATACTCTAAAATACACAAGATAAGCGTGAGTGCTATGGATGGCGTTCTCGTAGGGAGACGGGAGCGGATCCATAGTGGTGTATTGATATGGTGAATATGTGGACTCGTGTGCGCCACCTCAAAGAGTTACATTGCAGTCGTAGTTCAGGATAGCCACCGAGTCAAAGCTGGCTTGCTGCAGTTAAACCCCACCATCCCTTTGTTGATAATGATGCATATGTAGTTAGTTCTGATGTAAGTCTTGCTGGGTACATTTGTACTCACGTTTGCCTATTTTATGTTTTTGCAGAGAGACTTCAGTCTCACTAGTAGTTCCACGTGGACTTCGACGTTTAGCTTGTTACCTCAGCTACGATCTTGTGCCCTCGGCAGGATCTGATAGATAGTCAGGCTTCTCAGCCTTTTTCATTTATAGATGTCTGTACTCAGACATGTTAAGCTTCCGCATGTGCTTTGACTTGTATGCTCTGATTGTTGGGTCATAAGACCCATGTTTGTAATATCTCGCTCCTCGGAGCCTATTGAATATTTACTTGTGTCGTAGAGTCATGTTGTGATGCCATGTTGTATTTGCACATATCGAGCATATTGTGTGTATGTTATTGAAATGCTTGGTATGTGTGGGATCTGGCTATCTAGTTGTTTATCCTTAGTAGCCTCTCTTACCGGGAAATGTCTCCTAGTGTTTCCACTGAGCCATGGTAGCTTGCTGCTGCTCCGGAACACTTAGGCTGGCCGGCATGTGTCCTTCTTCGTTCCTGTGTCTGTCCCTTCGGGGAAATGTCACGCGATGAATACCGGAGTCCTGTTAGCCCGCTACAGCCCGGTTCACCGGAGTCCTGCTAGCCCAGTGCTACAGCCTGGATTCACTCGCTGATGACCGACACGTTCGATGTTGGGTCATGGATGCCTGTCCCTGTAAGTTTGTGCCACTTTGGGTTTACGACTAGCCATGTCAGCCCGGGCTCCTTATCATATGGATGCTAGCGACACTGTCATATACGTGTGCCAAAAGGCGCAAACGGTCCCGGGCAAAGGTAATGCGACACCCGTGGGAATACCGTGCGTGAGGCCGCAAAGTGATATGAGGTGTTACATGCTAGATCGATGTGGCATTGAGTCGGGGTCCTGACAGCGTTGGTATCAGAGCTTGACTGCCTGTAGGATTACCAAGCCAAACTGGTCGAAGTTGAGTCTAGAAATTCTTTAGTTATATAAGGGAATTGATTGTGGGATGGAACGTAAGGCTCTTTTTACTCCTTATACCTCATGGCCTTCTGATCTGAGTCATCATCTTCTCTTCTACGGGGATTAAGAACTAGGCTATCTCTTCTTTCTATTAGGATCACGTGTTACTAATCAGTGGACTTATAAGATTGTTGGATTTAAGTCTCAGTTCAGTTCCTACTACTTCCGTATGTTAATTGTTGATCTCGAAACCTTGATATTGTGCTTCTGAGTGGTTATGCCACCATTTTTGTGAATGTCTCAAGTCTTTTCTGAGCATTTACAGCCGTTATGCTGTCCGAGTCATTCCAGGTTTCTAAATAGTCTGATGCATTTGCAAAATCCTTTTCCTCTGGTTTCGATGCTCCTTTATGCCAGCTCAATCACACTAATTGTTGAGTTGAGGTATTCTATTGCCTTGACATTATGTTGGAGTTACTATTATGGCCCTAGGTGTTTAGGGAGTCACCTAGTAATCTAGCAATGTTTTGTGATCCCCAGCGTGATGATTCTGGCTTTTATTCTCGAAAGCATCCCGTGATGCCACTTAGTAGTAGGTATTCTACTCCTTGGGCTTTGAACCCGAGATTCACTCTACTTACTTCATGTTGATAGTGTTTGCTAGTTCCTTCAGGATATTAGTAACTTTGCGATAGTCCTCGAGGTCCGTGGTATTTCCTTCTTCCAAATACTATGAACCGCTTATGGCAGATGTTTATTGGATCAAAAGATCACAATTAGAGTACTCTTGAGGAGTTCTCCATTCATAAATCGTGACTCTGCCAGTTCTACCTTTCTGCATGGGTTATCCGGAAGAAATATGTTGAACTTCGTTCGACATGCTAATCCATGCATCCACAACTCAGAAAATCATATGTTCCTTTGAGTTGTTCCTCTTTAGTTGTCTACTGCCCTTCGTCTATCAATTGATAGTCAAGAGTATGCGTGCGTTCGTTTATCGATGCCCATTACTCTTGTGGTCCGTCAAGCCATTCTGTCCTGAATGACTTGGAGAAACAAACTCCAGTACCTCATCCATATCTAGGATTGGGTCAAAGTAGTTGTATTCCGCAGATCAAATGCCAATCCAGCTTTTGGTTCTGTTCTACCTTGGAGTATTACCCCCTTTATGTCAGAATTGTCATGAGAACTGCACCAACTCTCATGAATTTTGACGTAGTGATACTTCTCACCATCATTAGTCATTCCTCGGCCCTCGTGTTGATGCAACCGGAATACCGACAAATGAATTGTGATGTGTGAAATCAATACTCCCAGCAACTTCGTTGCTTGGTAGTTAAAGGATAATAATTTCATTCTTAGCGTGTTGGTTTTTGAATCATCCTTCTAAGACTGATCGTGCTACCTAGTCCTTATTTCGGTGCACCCTTCGATTGATGAGTTAGGATCTTGTCAAGTCCTCACTCATTTGATCATATCGTCTTGCCCTCAAAAGCGAGATTGTTCTCGAGCTTAGTAACATACCGGTGGTTCGTGATTTTCCGAATATCTTCCCGGAAGTATTACCAGGTTGTTCCCTGACTGTTATGTTGAGCTCGTGATCAAGTTGGTTTCTTGTGAACCACCTTCTCTCCAAGAATCGGTGTTAGATATCCCTGAGCTAGTTGGTTAAGCTAGACAACAACTTGGAGAGTTGGAAGATAAAAGCTTGCCTGACTTAGTTCGTTCCAAAGGGATATTCTTGTGTAGTGTGTGTTGAAGAAAGATGATATCTTCATCGATTGGTCCTTGTGATCAGTTGCTGGACCTATTGTCTTATCAATCCTTTGATTTGAGTGTGGGCTATCGTCAAATCAAATCAGTACCAACGATGCTCGTAATGTTGTCTTATTCGTGGTTGATCCCCCGAGCATGCACCATTACATCTTTGGTCTGACCAATGCTATCACCGTGTTCACTTAACTATGGAATTCCTTTTAAAAGGAAACCTAGATGAATTGTTGTTGAGCCCATTGACAACATCCTTATCTCCTCCATGATTTTGTTGAACATTAAGCTAGTGTTGGAAACTTTTGAAAGCATTTGTTCATGCTAGCTCATGAAGCATATGTTTGGATGAAGGTAGTGACTTCCTTTAATTCATGTGCATCTGATGCAAGTTGCCGCCGTGGATTCGAGAAAGTCAATGTTGCTTTCTTTGGAATCATTCCAAATCAGTCATGCACACGTGCGAAGAATTCTGTGGTTTGAAGACTTGCAACCTTCAATCTATATGTATCCCTAGCACACCAAGCCACTGATTGATTTGTTCAAGGAGAAGGAGTTCCTTCATAAGAGCTAATCCGGACTTATGTAGGGACTTCGATACCTCGTTGATGGTTCCCCCTCCTGAACTCGGTAGTGTTTTATTATAAGACTACTTTGTGGTCATGCTTGTCTAGGACAACGTGTTCACATGTTTGTAGCAGAACCAGCTCATGTTTTGGAGCTTACTATCGTAGTTCATCCCCCGAGAATCTCGCAACGTCATCTCGTCGATTTGTGTTGCAAACTTTTGTTTTTCTTCCTAGACTCGATGAGTCTAGAATATCCTGACACCAACCAGATCTGAATCTCAGGCAGATATGATGGTTGGAACATTTCCCAAGAACTATAATATTGGTTCCTCGATAACTGGTAAAGTGGATGTCGTGGCCAGCACCACCCAGCCGAAAGACCTATTATTGTAGTATCTTGATTGAAGAAGTTGGCCACCTCCCCATAAGGATTTCGTAGGATTTACCTCCGTAACTGTTCCTTATGGATTCTATTGCTCCCGAAGTCCGACCTTTTACTTGATGTTCTAGTTATCAAACCATATCTATGAATGGGATACACTAGCACATCAAGGAGAACATTAGAAGCGGAGTGCTAAATGTCTCTCGGTCGATCATCCAGATTTTATTTCCTTGGCCTCGCTAAGGTGAAATCTGAGAAAGTGTTATCTTTCTTTGCATCTGCATCATCCATCATCATTCATCATGGTAGCAAGTTGTGTTGCCAGGATCCTTGACACGGATATTGGTAGAATCTTGATGATTGTGAAAATGCTCAAGTTCTTGAGAGCATGCTCAAGCGCTAGGTGTTATCATCGGCTCTAACTAGGATTCCTCTCAGTTTCCTCGGCAATGTTATGACCTTTTCAAACAGGGGATTCACTCTTTATTGTTGGGTTCTTCCCCAGTTACTAGAATCATTCCCAGCATTTGCATTTTGTTCCCAGCTTGCACCGCCAATGTGTCATTCTACCATGGGTCCCTTCCATTTCCGGTGATAAGCAAATTCATCCATTATGTTGTCTTCAACAAGGTAATCCACATCATCCAAGTCTGAGTATGCCATTCTACTGACCCCCTCCAAACGATCGCTCGATAATTGTCTTAGGCTGGTTTAAAGAGTTTCAATGATCTCTGAATCAAAAGTAATTCTTTTTGCCACTTAAGGGAATATCTCTACGAGTCACCTTCCCTAAGGTGTATCGTTATGGTATCATGGCAACTCAACTCCTCGCTACGTTGACAATCGTTTACCACCTTCTTAAGCGTGAAATTGTTGTCTACCTAGTGAACCTTCGTCACCCGTTTCTTTCCACCCCTCTTGATGTGTATCTCGTGTCTCACCCGAGAGATGGTTCTATGTCTCATTCCGTGAGTTAATCCTGAGTCGTTCGATCTTCGAGGAGATCGACCCTTCTAGAGTCTCCTTCTCTCCAGGTCATGTTGGCAGGATTTCTCAGAGCAAGACTTCAAGACAATGATGGTGATTGAATCAACGTTCAATTGAAGTGCAACCTAGATCGTGAAGATTGTGCTAGTTTGCGTTCCCCCTTCACCATACCCTACGCTTGAATCTCGAGACGAGATTCTTGTTTAGTGGGGGTGAGTTGTCACATCCCTAGCTGCTGGTAGTGCTCTAGGCTAGCCTCATGTGTGCATCATGTCTATATTTTCGAAACTTGAACTGAGGAATTTTGGAAGCCTCAAAAACTTAAATAAAAGAGAGGCAAAAACCCTAGAAATCTCATTCATTGCTCCAAAATGCCCTTTTAAATGTTTGATAATTTTTGGTAAGGGTTCTGGTCCCAACCAAAATATTGAACATTTTTAAGGATTTATTTTTGGGACTTTGGATTTAATTCATTAGCTATTTGAATTTGAATTATATTCATATAATTAGAATATAATTTCAAATACCCCTGAAATATTTTATAAGCTTTTGGAAAAGTCCATCTAGCAATATAAAATATTCAGAGGAGTTTTTGGCATTGTTTGAATTATTTTAAATTCAAAACAGTGGCAAAATAAATTAAATAAAACAAAACAGAAGAAAAAAATAAAACAGAGCAGAAAGCCACCTGGGCCACTTACCTGGCGCCACTTACTGGCCCAGCTCCATCTGGCCGGCCCAGCCCACCTCCTCCCCCTTGTCCTCTTCCTCCTCTGCCAGGAGGACGAACAGAGGCGAGGCGTGGCGCGCGCCCGAGAGGCCTCGGCCACCTCCTGCTTCCCGGCCACCTCCTGCTTCCCCCGGCCTCCCTAGCAACGCCACGACGACGCCTCGTGCCCCCTCGCCCCTCTTCCTCCCTCGCTGCTCCCTCTCTCTTCCCCGAACACTCTCCCCCTCCTCTGTTCCCCTCACCGAACGCGCCCGCCGCCGCCGACGAGAACCACCGCGGCCAGGGTCTCTCCCTCGTTCCCTTGAGCAGCCCAGAGGCTCCGCCTCGACCCCCTCTTCCTCTCCACCGAGCCACGAGGTCCCGGACGCGCTGCAACGCCGCCACCATCGCCGTTCCCCTCGTCGGCCACCGGAGATCGCCGCCGTCAATTCTCCGTCGCAGAAGCGTCCCCGAGCCCACTGAGCCACCCTGCTGCCTCCCTGTGAGCTTACCGTCGTTTCCCCTCACCTCTCTCTCTCGCGCGCGCCCTGTAGCCGCCGCCCCACGAGCACCCGAAGCCGCCGTCCGCCATGGCCGGCGAGCTCCGTGCCCCGAGCACCTCTGCCTCGCATAGCAGCTCCGACATGCTCCTGCCGCCCTTTAGGTGCTGCCTAGCACCTCCGTTCACCCACCTATGAGCTGCAGCACCGCGCCCGCACTTAGCCGAGCTCCGGCCGCCACGGAAGTGGACGCCGCCGTCGATCTGAGTCGTCTCCGGCAACCCCACTAGCACCAGAGGACGCGGACGAGGCTCGGGGTTCCAACGGTGCCATCCGCGCCTCGATCCGTGGCCTGTGCTGTGATTCCGCGCATCGCCGCCATCTCGGGCCTCGCCGGCGTCATGTCGCTGGTGGATTAGCCCCGGTTGACCAGGGATTTGACCCCCCTGGGTCACTGACGTGTGGGCCCGTCCCCTGCTAACTCTTGGTTAAGTTAATAACTAATTTTAATTAAGACACTGACTCACTGACATGCGGACCCCGCCTGGCTAACCAAGTTAGTTAGGGTTAATTTAATTAGGTTAGTTAGTCCAGACACTGACACGCAGGGCCCACAGGTCAGTTTGACCTGGACGGCGCCCGTTGACCTGCTGACGTCACGGTGACGCGCTGCTGACGCAGTAAATGTTTTCTGGAATTTAAATAAATCTTAAATGATTTATTATTTTCAGAAAATGCCCTATACTTCAATAAATCATAGAAATTCAACCGTAACTCCAAATCAAATAATTTATATATGAAAAATTATCAGAAAAATTCAAGGAATCCATCTGTACCATTTTCATGCATGTTAGAACAACTTATAGCTGCTGTTTAGCACAAATCAATTAAATGGCATTTGAATAATCACATATGGAGTTTGAATTTGAATCTTGTATTCAAACCAACTTCATTTAAATCATAGCTAGCTGCATTAGCTCAAACCACAGCATATTGCCATGTCACACTCATGCATCATATTGTTGCATTGCATTGATTGTGTTCTTTCTGTGTTGCCGGTATTTGTCCCCTCTCGATAGACGTGATACCGATGATGTGATCGTTGACACTGATGAAGACTCAATGCTATCTTCAGAAGTGCCAGGCAAGCAAAACCCCCTTGTTCATTCCGATAAAATCCCACTCTCTCGCTCCTGCTCTCTTTTACTGCATTAGGACAACACCGATTCATCTGTTACTTGCTGCGGTAGCTGAACCCCTTTATCCTTTGCATGACCTGTCATTGCCACAGTAAATAGATGAAACCCACTAGCATGAGTAGGAGTTGTTTGAGCCCTGTTGTGCCTACTCATTCTTGCTTGTTTGTCATGCCTGCTACTGCTTAGAGTTGAGTCAGGTCTGATTCATCAGGGATGAATCAGAGGTGTGTGAACATGTTCTACTGTGTGTGAGCTAAGTGTGTGAACACGATTTGGTAAAGGTAGCGGTGAGAGGCCATGTAGGAGTACATGGTGGGTTGTCTCATTGCAGCCGTCCTCAGGAACTGAGTTCTGTGTTTGTGATCCATGATTCAGCTACTACCATACATTGGGCCCTGAAATATGACCCCGCTCGACTTCTTATTCACCCTTGTCCTCTGTCCAGGAGTTGCAAGTAGTTTCTGGTGTTTGTAGTATGCTGGAGGCCGTGGACAGCGCTGACCGTAGGGGTGGGCTGTGATGCGGTAGGCACGTGGCCGGGTAAACCGGGCGCCCGTTTGGTGTCACGGAACCCTGTTCACATCGTTTGGGGCTGTGAGCGAAACTCCGGCCGGATCTCCTCATGGATGGAACCCGAATAGGCGATAAACCTGGACTAGAGACTTGAGTGTTTAGGTAGGTCGTGGTCTACACCCACGTCGGCTTTCGCTTGAAGTCTGCCGAGCACATGTCGTGTGCAGACGCTAAGTGGTGGAAACATGTATGAAGAAGTACACCCCTGCAGGGTTAATATCATCTATTCGAATAGCCGTGTCCGCGGTAAAGGACTTCTGGGTTGCTTATATCAGTTCATAGACAAGTGAAAGTGGATACTCTAAAATACACAAGATAAGCGTGAGTGCTATGGATGGCGTTCTCGTAGGGAGACGGGAGCGGATCCATAGTGGTGTATTGATATGGTGAATATGTGGACTCGTGTGCGCCACCTCAAAGAGTTACATTGCAGTCGTAGTTCAGGATAGCCACCGAGTCAAAGCTGGCTTGCTGCAGTTAAACCCCACCATCCCTTTGTTGATAATGATGCATATGTAGTTAGTTCTGATGTAAGTCTTGCTGGGTACATTTGTACTCACGTTTGCCTATTTTATGTTTTTGCAGAGAGACTTCAGTCTCACTAGTAGTTCCACGTGGACTTCGACGTTTAGCTTGTTACCTCAGCTACGATCTTGTGCCCTCGGCAGGATCTGATAGATAGTCAGGCTTCTCAGCCTTTTTCATTTATAGATGTCTGTACTCAGACATGTTAAGCTTCCGCATGTGCTTTGACTTGTATGCTCTGATTGTTGGGTCATAAGACCCATGTTTCTAATATCTCGCTCCTCGGAGCCTATTGAATATTTACTTGTGTCGTAGAGTCATGTTGTGATGCCATGTTGTATTTGCACATATCGAGCATATTGTGTGTATGTTATTGAAATGCTTGGTATGTGTGGGATCTGGCTATCTAGTTGTTTATCCTTAGTAGCCTCTCTTACCGGGAAATGTCTCCTAGTGTTTCCACTGAGCCATGGTAGCTTGCTGCTACTCCGGAACACTTAGGCTGGCCGGCATGTGTCCTTCTTCGTTCCTGTGTCTGTCCCTTCGGGGAAATGTCACGCGATGAATACCGGAGTCCTGTTAGCCCGCTACAGCCCGGTTCACCGGAGTCCTGCTAGCCCAGTGCTACAGCCTGGATTCACTCGCTGATGACCGACACGTTCGATGTTGGGTCATGGATGCCTGTCCCTGTAAGTTTGTGCCACTTTGGGTTTACGACTAGCCATGTCAGCCCGGGCTCCTTATCATATGGATGCTAGCGACACTGTCATATACGTGTGCCAAAAGGCGCAAACGGTCCCGGGCAAAGGTAATGCGACACCCGTGGGAATACCGTGCGTGAGGCCGCAAAGTGATATGAGGTGTTACATGCTAGATCGATGTGGCATTGAGTCGGGGTCCTGACAGATACCATGACGTCGAGTGCCCATAATTGTCCCCGCGTAGATGGTTAGTGCGTATAGGCCAGTAGCCAGACTCAGATAAAATACCAAGTTCTCGTTAAGCGTGTTATTTTTAAATAACCGCGAATGCCGACCAGGGCCAGGCCCACCTCTCTCCTAGGTGGTTTCAACCTGCCCTGTCGCTTCGCCACAAAGATCAACAAAGAGGGTTGTCGGGAAAGTATGTCCTTCCAGCCCCCAATTCGTGAATCAACCGCGGGTACTCCTCGAGCCAACCCGACTATAGTCATCACATGTAGCTTGTATAAAGTATATAGTATATACCCGTGATCACCTCCCGAGTGATCACGGCCCGATAGTATAGCATGGCAGACGGACAAGAATGTATGGCCACTAATGATAAACTAGCATCCTATACTAAGCATTAGGATTGCAGGTAAAGGTAACAAAGTAGTAGCAAGGACAGGCTATGCATCAGGATAGGATTAACGGAAAGCAGTAACATGCTACACTACTCTAATGCAAGCAGTATAGAGGAGAGTAGGCGATATCTGGTTATCAAGGGGGGGGGGTTTACCTGGTTGCTCTGGCAAGAGAGAGGGGTCGTCAACACCGCAGTCATACTGGGTAGCAGCGGCGTCGTCTCGTAGTCTATCGAAGAGAAGAGGGGGAAGAAACAATGAATATTAAGCAAACAGATGCATAGCCATGCATGACATTACAAGTAGCGGTGCTAGGGGTGCCCTAACGCGGTATGAGGTGGTACCGGTGAAGGGGGAAACATCCGGGAAAATATCCCCGGTGTTTCACGTTTTCGGACAGATGAACCGGAGGGGGAAAGTTGCGTGTTCGCTATGCTATGGATGTGTGGCGGACGAACGGGCTGCGTATCCGGATTCGTCTCGTCGTTCTGAGCAACTTTAATGTACAAAGTTTTTTTCGATCCGAGATACGATTAATTTTCTATGATTTTTCAAAGTTTTAATATTATTCTGAATTATTTTTAATTCGAAAATAAATGCTAAATTGCTAGGCGCACCCAGCACAGTGTACACAAAAGTGTACGCAGTGGCTGACAGGTGGGCCAAAGGGACCCAGCTGACCAGTCAACGTTTGACTGGTCAACAGGGGTGGGACCCCCCTATCATTGACTGTTTTAGTCTACTCTAACAGTTTAGTTAGTTTAGTTAGTTGATTAGTTTAATTAATTAAAATTAATTAAGTTAATTATTTCTTTAATTAATTAATTAATTATTTTTATTTTTATTTTATATATTTTTATTCCTTTTTTTTAATTAGGACATGGGGCACGCTGGCAGTGACACCAGGCTAGCGGGGCGGGGCGTGTTAACGGGCCGGGTGTGGGCGCTGGTGCCCGCACGCGAGGCCACCAGAGGCGAGGCAGAGGGCGCTGCCGGGGCCTCGGCTTCGGCCGGAGTGGCGCCGGAGCGAACAGCGGGGTGAGCTGCGAGCCGCGGTGGCCACTGGCCGCGGGCGAGGTCAGGGGAGACGAGGCACAGCGCGGGAGGAGCGACGCGGGGGGAGCGCGGTGATGGTGCGCGCGGGAAGATGGTCGGGCGAGCGGGATGCGGCAGTAGGAAACGACAGGCACGACCGTGGGCGGCGGGGAGCAGCTCGCGGCGCGCAGGAGGAAAGCGGGCCGGCGCGCGCGGTTGCGGTGCAGGCTGGCAGCGGGGCGCCGGCGGCTAGCACGGACGGAGGCAGCGGCGTGCTTCGATGGGATTGGAGCGGCGGCGAGCGGCGTGCGGGAGGGCGGCAGCCGCGGGCGATGCAGGGAATGGCCGGGCATGGGTCAGCGCGCGTGGCAGCGGGCGCCGG